>NW_004524903.1:736561-794399 GCF_000260255.1 Octodon degus
TGAGGAATGTTTGAAAAAGATGTGGTATTTTTATACAATGGAGCACTATGTAGCCATAACAAAAGAAAAACTGGAGATTTTTAAAGGTAAATGGATGCAACTCATGACCACACTCAAAAAAAAAAAAGAAAACCAGACCCACATGTTTAAATATCATACAGTCTCTGTAGTATAAGAACTCAAAAGAAGAAATAGAAAGGTATCACACAATTAAAAGATAAGCGAGAAGTTGAGAATTGGACAACAAGGGGGGAGCAAGGAGAAAAGCTCGGGAAAAAGACAGGGGCAAAGCCATACATTTATAAGCACAATATGGGTAAGGCAATGATTCTGAGAAACACCAGCAGGTTTTTTAAACTAGCAGTTAATTGGTATGATTCTCACCCTGACTAACTATACATGCTGATACCTGTGAACCAAGCAACTGCACTAAAGATAGCAATGTGTAATAGAAGGGTCACACTTGGAATACCTGTCATTCTGGTCTTCTAAATATGTGCTTCTTGTCATGACATACCAATTAATACCAAACAGTCTCTCAAGTATAATTTTATGTTTTTTTTTAAATAAAAGGTAATAAACGAAGGAAAGACACAAGAAAAAAAAGCGTCACAGGACTGTCCTGCTACAATGCTGTATATGGTTAGATTTCTAAATTTCTGTGTAAAAATATGTGTTTATTCCTACTTTTTAGATTATTTATTTTCTTCATATTCTGTGGGGACTTAAAGTTTAACCTATCAATACTTAATGGAAAATACCTGTTCCATGTTATACCTAATATGTTTAATATTTAGACAGATAGAGTAAAACAAACTGCATATTTTTCAGGGTAATCATAAACTTCTCTTCTGGAGGGTTAACAACCTAAGTTTGCAGACCAAAAATTAGAGAAATAGAAGGGCTGCAAGGACAGCCAAAATTTCGACCCTAGCCTTTCAAGGTCAGTGAAGACTAGGACACAGGAGAACCTATACTGTAACATCATATAAATCAGTTGTGTCCCAAATTTTCTGATCAAGGAGATTATGGGGCCACAGAGGAATGTGATTGATGATGTAGAATATGCCAAAGGAGGGTCACATGGAGAGAAAACACTCTCTCAGGCTTTCACAGAGAGCAAATTGGTCAAGCAATGGCTGTGACTCGTGCACATGACTGACACTGACAAAGGATCTGCAAACTGCAGCACAGGGTTACAGGATAAATGCTGAGGGTACTTGCCTGACCTTACCAGATACAAAAGTTACATTTCTTGTTATAGAGGTCTTGATTATCTTGGTCTTAACATCTAGGAGAAAAGTATAAAACCAAGGTATATAAAGTAAAGCCATATTAATATGCTGAGCTGTGAAAGGCTTAAGTCAACAACTTCTGCGGATAACCCACTACTATTGTGGACTGCTGGACTGTGTTGGATTGTTTTGTTGAATTCACACACCAGTGAATTAGATGCCAGTGGAATACCAATGTCTGACAGGACTAAACCAAGAGAAGAGGATACAAAGGAAGGACAGTTTTGTATCTGTATATACAGAATAGTTAGGATAGATATACAGCCACTTTCACTTAATTGAATGAGAAGAAATATTTATACTAATAGTGTTTGGACAGGATATTTTATCTTCATCTTGTACTATAGATAACCACTAAGAAGATAACAATGTACAATGTATTAGTTATTGAAACTGTCCTATTAATCAGTTTTGGAACTGTCTCATTGTTGTTTGTTTCTCAATAAAAATATAGAAAAAAAGAATGAAGTATTAATTTATTGATCCAAAAACACACACATTTGACCATTTAGGACGAGAGACTGAGGGCAAATTGTGGGGCCTGATGTATCCACTTTGCTGTTTGCCTAGCTACCATTAAGTCAAATATTTCTCTAAATTTCTGCTCTGTATCTAACTATGGAATATCAGTTCAAATTCAACATTGTTGACCTCTCTACTCCAGTTTTAATTGTATTTATTTCTTAAAGACGATTTCTATATCTAGGATTCACATCACCCTCAGTCCTCCTACCCTAAATCCAACTTAGACTGAGAAGGTCACTAACAAATCACTTGTGTGACAGGCAACTAAGGACATGTTTGCTTATGAAATCAGCAGATTGACCCCAATAGGTCTCTGTATAGCTGCTGTCCGCCTCTCCCCAGATATAAGTCTTCCTATGTGGACTCCTCTCCAACTTCACCCCCTTGCACTCTGAGTGCAGTCCTAGCTGAATATCATTTTGCTCAAAATATTTGTGAACTTATCCATTTTCTACAGTATCAGTAACTCTTTCCATTTTCTGATGTTTATATAGTATAGGGATCCTTTGGTCTCTCAGAGTGATCCATTGTACTTGGAGAGAAATCATGACAGGAGTGAGGAAGAGACAGACAATAAGACATGAGCTGGGCCAGATGGTGGCTTGTTCGCCTGGGTGATGAAAGGGCCCCCAGAAAATCAGGAGAGGCCATTATTTATACCTTTGCAAAGTGTCATGTGACACACAAGGTTACCTAGTGACTCATAGCTGACATTAACCAGTCAGGATGCTTAGTTCAGGACTGAGGTAGGTTGACTGCTTCATGCACAAAGGCCTAGTCCCAGTTGCACACATTTGACCAATTTCTAGAATCCCAACAATGTAACACAGTTCTTTTGCCTTATAAATATATGTGGTTAAGCTTTATTTAAAAATAAGCATTAAATGTATTGTCTTATAAAATAGTTAACATTCATTTTTATAGGGGCTGGTAAGATAGCTGCCTGGCACACTCAAGGACCCAGGTTCAGTCTCCAGTACCACATGTCATGCTGGTCCCAGAATACTGGGTGCAACTGGCCAGCCACTGAAACCAGGCATGGAGACACATGCCTATAATTCCACATAATTTCCAAGGCATGATATTTTCCATATGTATCCTCAACTCCACCTGGAAGTTAGAGGGGAGGGTTGGTAAGGAGAAAAAAAATAAATTTCTCAGGTTGATGCAAAATCAACATCTTCCTTCCAAAAAACTATGCGATTTCCTTCGTGTGCACCTCTCAAAAGTGTGCAAGCTGAGGTGCAGAGTGGAGTGTGCGCAGAGTGCAGAGACGGGAGTGCACCCTGACAGCTGTGGTCTGCGAAGAACGCGGGTGCTTCCCACGCACTCTTTAGACTTGCGGCCCTCCTCTTTGGTGACTGCGGAATATAAGCATTGTATTCCAAACTTAAGGTTTCTCCTAACGGAAAAGAGGATTCCCACCACTATTCCATGTTAGTTCTCTTCAGTTTTGTCAAGGAGTTATTCACAACATTTTAAAATGGTTTTCAGTACAGTTGGTAGAAATCTGTGTATTTATCTCAAATATTTACACAAATACCTAGTTGTACCTAAGTAATTCTAAGCATGATATCTTGAACTCTTAATCTCTACTATTAAAACTAAGATATTTCTTTTTTGAGACCAGAGTAGAAATGGAATGAGGAAATACATATATATTTTAAATATATATATTAAATATATATATATATTAAATATATATATTAAATATATATATATATATATTACATTGAATGCTATCAGAACTTACATGCAGTGGATTCTTTAGTAGCTGGAGAGGTTGAATTCTTCAGCTAATTTAAATTTGAGTGAATCCTGAATTTTCTGATGCTATTTCAACTCAGTTGAGTGATTTCAAGGTTTTCTAAACTTTACAGGGCTATTTTAAATGTATAACTGTTATGTTTTGTATGGTCATACTGTGTGCACATAAAAATGCTTTATAACCACACTTTAAAAAGCTTATATGAGAAGATTTATTATTAATGTTCTGCCTTTCCATTTTTGAAAATTATTTTTGAGAATTGGATTTTTTGAAAATTAGCACTGGTGAAAGATTTAGTACTGTTTCACATTACCAGATTACTACAGCAGAACTACAGTAACTTTTAACCAACCATGATACTACAGAATGTAAAACACAAACATAAAAGAATTACTAATGCCTGATAGGAAAGGAGGTTGAGTGTACATGGCAGCATGTAAGTATTATGTTCTCAGTCTAAAACAGGCATTGTCACAACCGCATTTCCCCTTGGTGTCAAGGGTTATTTATCACACAGTCTCACTGGTGATAAATACATGCTAGTTTTTAAATGCTAATGTTCTGTTTTTGATTTAGGTAAAAATTAAAATGCTAAAAGAAGAGTTGAAACTATTTAAATTATTGAAAAATGTCTTTATTAGTAGTATCGATAAGCATGATATGTTATGAACTTAATAATATGACTTACCATATATATACATATGTACATATGCAGTATGTCAATAATTAGATTTTATTAAGTTCAATTATATTAACATTTTAAAATTACTTCAATAAATTATACAAAGGACAGTGCAAAGGGCAAATCAATGGAAAACTATACCCTTTTTATAGACAAGAAATCTCAGTAGTTTTCAGTTGTAGTTACAAATTAATCCATAACTGCTTTGTGAATTTTGTACTTAAAAATTACAGCATTTCATAAAAAGGTATTTTATTTGTAATCACTGAAATGTAATCATGGTAATCATGAAAATGAAATTACATAATTTCACAATATTTAAAAATCAAAATATTCAGTGTAAAAATTTCTGATGATGTTGACATGAGGAAATTTGCATATGCAGCTAATGACAGTTAATATATATATTATATGTGAACACTGTAATTATCCATAAAACCTGAGTTTACTTTCAGTAGTTTATATTTGGTTCCACAGCCTAATGTACAACTCAATTCCATTGTGTTACTCTTTTTAAAAACTGTTTCCTACTGTATACAATGATGAATGAAACAGCATCTCGCCATTCAGAGGTGGAGAACGCTCGATGGCAAACAAACACATGCAGGCTTGTGTCTTTGATTTCTATGACTATTTCTGCTTAGATTCTTTTTTTTATGTATTTAGTACAGGGTCTGCAGGGTCTCACTGTGCAGATTGGACTTGTAGTGAGTCCCTCGTTTTCAGACTCTGAAGTGCTGGGATTACAGGCACATGGCACCATGCCCAGTCTCAGTCACTGTCTCAGCATGCCCTGGGGACAGGGCCGGCACATCTATGACTATTTCTAAGTATTCACACACAAAGTATGAGTGTATGTGTGTGCTATAGTAATTGTGCATGTTGTTCTGTATAGTTTCTAATTGATACTTTTATTTATTCATGGATTCAAAATTTGATGAAGCTTTGATTAAGAATAAAAGCTTTGAGCAGGCAGTGAATAATTTTGAATTTTTTTTCATAAAATCCATCTGTTTCTAAGATAATCCCACAATGAATGATATTTTGCTACCAATTTTTGGTATCACAAAATTGTCCACAATTGCACTCTGATTATTAGTGACTGTCAGTTGCAGCCTGTTGGCACTCTGTCTGAATGGCGCACATTGCTGTTACATTTATATATGTTATCTGTTATGTTATCTGTCTGTATAAGACAGATAACAGTTTTTTCTTTGGATATCTGGCCATTAACTTTTCAATATTTTTGGGAAATATAAGAATATGGAAATTTGATTTTATACCTGATTATTTTCATTAGAAATTCACTTACACTCATGAAATCACATGTAACTAAGTATGTTTAAGTTCTGGGGACATATCCTTAATTGTTCCAACTATTAATGAGTTGTCATATGATGACAAGATAATAATTGTAAAACAAGAAGTAATTGTTTTATGTTTGTGACACTTTTAAATGCATAATTATTTATGAAAATGTTAAAAATTAAAAATTAATAAACATGGTCCTAAAAAAGAAAAACAGCAAAAATATTTTTAAAGAAAAATAAGAGGGTTCTTTAACAAATATCTAAACTCTATAATACATCAAAACTTAAAATAGTCAGTTTTACTTCCTTATATTTTGGCTTTTCAAGGAGGTAAATAAAATCAAAATAAATACAACATGATTGAGATTTATACCATAATAGGTTATGAATGTTCATAATTAATTGTAAGAAAATTGTTGGCATTTTTCTTGTTCAATAGTATTATATTTTGATGTTTTTATATGAAATGTCTTCTCAATTCTCTCTGTAGTGTTTCCTTAGTTTTACACTTCAAAAATTGATTCATAATATTGAATTTCACAGTCCTGAAGGCATTATATTTGATTCATTCCTATCATAGTTGATAATACAGGAAATTTCTGGGCAAACATAAAATGTTGATATAGTATACCACAGCACAGTCAATTACAAGGACTACAAAGCAATTTATAGATAATGATAAGATTATACTTGGTTATTGTGTATAATTTTAAACTTCAAACTCAGGCAATACTTTGCACCTAGTTCTAAATACTTTGTTGAGACATTTTCAGCCAGAGCAAGAGCTATCTATACTTCTCTTTATATATTCTTTGCTACAATAAAAATCTGAGCAAAACCTTTGTAAACACTGGCAAATATTTGTTATGACATGTAGTACATGTGCTATATTCCAGTATGTTTGTAAGATACAATAAGGAAACCTAAACAGGACACAGAATAAATGCTATTTTAATATTTATCTTTTAAAAAGAATTAGGCTAGTATGAAATAATCTTTCTCATTGAACATACATCTAGATAACTGAAAATAAAATTAAGAGAAAATCTAATCAGGTAAGGTTTTACAAAAGGATATTCTGGTAGAATACAATTTTTAATTAGTGAACATTTTAAATATAAATAATTCTCAGTGGTTAAATATAAATGACCATAAATACAATACATGTTTTTTTCATCAAATAAAATGGCTTTTTTTTTTTTTTTTTTTTTTTTGCTTGTCTGATTTTTTTTTTTTTTTTTTTTTTTTTTTTTTGTGGAACCAGGGATCAAACTCAGGCCCTTGCGCTTGTCAGGGAAGTGCTTATTCCACTGAGCCATCTCCCCGGCCCCTTAGATAAAATACTTTTAATGGTAATTCAATAGTTTATGATGTAATACAGTAGACTTAGTTAATACTGTCCTTCAGGTACTAGAAAATTCATCATTGTTTTGAGAGGAGTCCCTGCTTTCCTATTTCTGAAAAATCCTAAATTGAAAGTGTAAATGGTGTTTGTGGGTTTTTTCTGTTCTTTTGAACACCAATCGACCATTAATTCAATGCTAGAGATATGTCAATACCAAATTTATCAAGAAAACTCCATAATAATATGTATTTTCTCTGTAATTTTCCTTAATTTTTCAGATTATTTTGGTTTAAAAGGCAATTTCAAAAGATTTTTCTGCCTATTATTGTACTTTTAGTTTTTATTACTACATGTTTGAAGAACATAATGAACACATTGAGATGATAATTGAACACACATAATAAGATGGTTCCCTTGCTTTTGTGATACATAAGAAAGCAAAGAAATATTTTCACATTCATTTGGGATATATAATTTAAATGCTTACGAAAGCAGAAGAGATTATGTTTATATTTTAGCTTGGATTTTTTTTTTTTTTTTCTGCCGAGTCCTGAGTTTGAACTCAGGACCTTGCACTTGCCAGGCAGGTACTTATGCCACTGAGCTCTCTCTCCTTGGCCCTTAGTTGGAGCTTCCATTAAACATTTTGTATTGTTGCTGTTTTCCCTTGGGCTACCATATTGTATAAAAGATGATAACTAAAATTGCAACACAAAGCATGAGATGATTTGTTTGCTGCCAGTGAAAAATTTGTCTGCAGGGCTTATAGCTTGGTGGTACAGTGCCACCTTGGCAAGTGTGAAGTCGTGAGTTCAATTCCTGGTTCTAGTTAAAAAATGGCTCAAATTAAGATAATTTTCCCTGGGAAAAAAGCTGGCATGGCATCTGTATTTTTATGAAAAGCACATATTTAACATAAATTTAACTTACAAATTGTTTCACTTACACTTATTACAATCTATATGTGTTCCTATTCTACGTTTTTTAAAAAGAAATGCTATCTTCTGTAAAACACATTCTTACTATCTTGTACTCCTTAAGCTTTTTAGTGCATATTTCAAAAATAAAAGTATTTGAATTGAAATTCAATTTCAAATAATGCATCTATAATAGAGTTTATCTCAAAATATGTATTTTTCTCTGTTCTGCGAATAATAACTGCAAGCTTGAATTGACATTTATTGGGTATTAAAATAAAATTATTACTTATGTCATTTAATTTGCCAGATGTTGATAAGTAAATAATAAACATTTTCTCTGATTGCCAAACCCCTTTGTTTGTTTCCTTTTTTATCAGCTGTATATATAATTCAGAGAAGCATTTGCAAAATACTGTTTCCTATAAATACAGATTAGATTTATTAAATCATTCCTCTGATTTTTCTTAAATTACTCTAGTCATTTTTATTTTCATTCTTTAATATAAACAAAAGCTCTTACTGTTTGGAGGGAGTAAAGCTGAAGACTGAAAGCAGGAACTGCTAAGATAAATCTTTAGTCTTTTTTTTTTTTTGGTTGTCAGTAATTGCTCAAACTAGTGTTAAATTTGAAATTCTCCCCCATTATCTTCCTGACTACCTGGGGTAAAAGAAATATGCTACAGTGCCTGGCAGTGTATATGATTTAACTATGTAGATGGCTCTGAACCTATCTTTCATAACTTCCTTTGGTACACCCTGAATAATAATGAATGTATAATTACTTCTTATGGAAAAAGTTTATTGAGAGATAACTCTTTTTTCTTGCCAATTCATATCACTGTGCTGAAGTTTAATGAAATCTGGTGGTTTAACATTCATTGATAATGCTTCTTTATGAGTGACTTAAATTCTAACCCTAAAATAGTGATACCACAAGCAAACCACAACTACAATTTAACATGAATTTGCTATTTTACTACTGAGTACAAAACATGAAAGAAAGGAATTTTGGGGCCAGCCAAATAGCTCAGTGGATTAAAGCACCTGCAAGCAGGTACAAGGGTCTGTGATCCCAGCTCTTGAGAGACTGTAAACAGACGGATCACTAGGAGTTCAGTCTAGTTCAGGGTGAGTCCCTGAGCACCCTGTAGACCCTTCCCTAAAATCCAAAAAAGAAAAAAGAAAAGAATTTTGTCCACAGTAGAACCAAGAAACAAAGAGAAAAGATGTTTCTAGATTCAATTAATAGTGAAGATGGTTTTTAAGGACTCAAGGAATTTATGCTGTATTAAATACTCTCACTGGTTCTGTTTAAAGGAGGAATGTTGATAAATTTCTGTTCCACAAATATACTGGACTCTTTGGACCAACTTCACTAAAAAATTAATAGAAATATTGCAGAATGGCTTTCTAAGATATTTACATATCAAAAAGAAAATGAGAAAATTACCAACCTATTATTAAGAAAAACACAGTGACTCCAGGCACAAGACCAAAGTCCACTAGGGCAGTTTTTGCCCTGAGAGTATTTGTAAATCCCAAAACCAATAAGTTTTCCATCTTTCAAAACAGAATGATATGAATCAATATTTGAGCTGCATTCAAGAAGAACAGTTTAGGAGACAATGAGTGCATACTCAGCTGGATTTTCCCAAATTCAATCTCAGATACTGTTGAAAGTTAAAAATAAAAAAATGAAAATGAGCCTCTAAGAAACTAACAAAGAATCATTAATACTTAAATATGAGAACATTTTTTTTCTAATCAAAAATACTGGTATAGCTGAGAGAAAAATTAGAGACTATGATTTTGTTTTGAATAGCAAATTTAACTCAAATATTGATAGTCTTGCTGTCAATATGAATCCAGAATTTAAACTTGACTTTGTTATTCAAATAAAACTTCTTGTTTAAGGATAGTTTGTAAACTAATATTTGCCAATCTTTCAGTATTCTTAAATTTGGAAGTTTATATGTCACATGTTGATAATACTGGAATGTTACTGATATTACTGGATAATTTATGTAATCATTTGGCTGCATAACTAAATTTGGTACCACTCACTGTCTTTCAAATCCTTTACTAAATTAGTTAACAGTAATCTAGAAGTAGGGCCAGCAAGGTAGCTTGGTGGACTAAGTGCCAGTTTAGGCAAGCACAGGGATGAGGGTTCGATCCCCTGCAGCACATGCCGTGCCTGCTGGGCTAGCCACTGAGACCCAGTGTGGTGGTGGCATATGCCTGTAATCCAAGGCCTAGGGAGGCTGAAAACAGCAGGATCATAGAGATGCCTTGAAATCCCTGTTGACATTCTACCATGCATCAGCATGGACACTACATCTGAATGAAGGATTCCCTTGTACACTGCTGCGTTCAGAACACAGACCACTAGTATGCAATGTGTGTCATGATCTCCATTCACACCATGGAAGCATTGCTCATCAACATGAATTTGAAAATTAAACTGAGCATGAGTAGGTCACTATCCACAGTAGGAAACTTTATTTCAATACATTACATTCACGTGTCTCAAAAGTTACAGTATTGGAATGCATCTCTTAATAGTACAATAATTCTTACATATATAAAATAATATTTAGTATTAACTTACTACATGCTTTAAACTTAATGTAGCAAATTTAGTACAGTTTAAGAAATACCAATGGATATTAGGGAAAATACTGTAAGAAATTATTTTCCTGTAATTATTCCAAATGCTCATTTGATTCAGATTTGTGAGAATGGCTGAGCTCCATTAGGTCTTTCACAGGACAATGTTTATGTTTTGCTTTCTCTCCTCTTCCACTCCAATAATTTTCTCATTCACATTCCAGATAACCTATCTCCATTATTGTGCTCCTGTTTAGAGAAATAATAGTCATTTCTGTGTAGCTAGTGATGAGAAAGTTGTATACATATTTTCCTTTTACCTTTCATTAATAGCTACATATTCAGTGATCATATTTAGATGTTAAGGCTTCGGAATTTTTTTTTCTTTTTACATTTTGTATAGACACAGTATAAGTCTGAGATAACACTATGAGCCTATGGGAACAGGATACAATATTACTGGAAGACACTGGAGAACACATCCCCATTTGCATTTGAAAGGAACACTTTGATTTATCTTTCCATTTAAACCTATAATATTATGATATTAGTAAATATGATTTGGGCTGGTGAGATAGCTTAGTGATCTAAGTACTTACCTGTCAAATACTAGGCCCTTGGTCAATCCCTTGTACCCTGCACGCTATGTGGGCTTCATGCAGAGCTGGCCACCAAAAGCGGTGGTGGTACATGCCTGTAATCCCAGTGCTGGGGAGGCTGAGACAGGAGTATCACGATGAGTCTGAGATACATAGAGAGATCCTGTTCCAAATACATGAATCAATAAATCTTTTAAAAATATATGGTTTGATTAAATTTTATTTTACTTCCGTAATAGAGTTTATGGATTAGTAAATATTTAGTCTATTAGGAAATAGATCTTATAGTCCAGCAAGGTAGCTCAGCCATCAAGCCTAGGCAGATGCATGGGACTACGGTCCGAGCCCCAGCACCACATACTGCACCAGCCCCACAGGGCTGATGATTGGCCAAAAAAGAAAAAAAAAAAAAAAAAAAAAATTAAAAAAAGGAAATAGATCTTTAAAATGAAAGATTTGTACTTATTAAATACTATATATTAAAGAATATCAAGAAAACATTTTTAATCTTTCTGTTTGTGATATTAGAAAATTACTGCCTGCTTAATCTTTCAGGATCATTATTATTCACAATGTGAGGGACTCTGCTTTTAACGAATTATTTGAAGTTTTCACTTACGAATGTTGGCCTAATTTATTCATCTTCATTATTATTTCTTCACTAAAAACTATGCTGTTTTGCATTTTATGTATATTAGCTACATGTATATACAATAGTTTATTTTCATGTATGATATATGTATGGTTTTGGCTACGTGATTGGTTTGTATTGGGGGTTGGTTTTTGGTACTGGGAATTGCATTGAAGGCCTTGGGCTGGCCAGACAGGCTCGCTAGACAGGCCTTGTGCCACTAAGCTATATCCCTATTTAAGTGACTGAGTATAAAGGATTTTGATAAGCTACACAAACAGCAATAAAAGCACTAATTTATATCAAGAATTAAATTCAAAAATATAAACAGAAATGTTTAGGGGTTCTATGAAAAAGATCATGGAAAAATGTACCATATTAGTAAGGTTAGAAAGAGAGGTTATGTTTGAAGAAAACATGATGCATAAAATAGAGTCACATAGTGTACTGGCATATAAATACATTATCAATCACATTAAATGTAAATGAAATAAATAATATAAATGGATTTCTACATTGCATTAACAACTCATGCTATTAATATGGAATAATGAGGATTCAGGTAAGGATAAGAAAGGTGTTGGAACTGTGGCACAGTCTTTGAATACTCATGTAGTATTCGTGAAGCCACAGGTTTGAGTCCAAGTACAATAAAAATTCCAGACAAACAAAAGATACAGATACACACTGTGCACACAAATCTGTCACAGCAATCTCTTTTAAACAGAAATGTTGGCCCCAGCTGACAGTATACCACTCTGTGCTTTTGCTGATAAATGAAGAAAAACATCAAGCATTTGCTAATATAGTTTGACTTCCTAAGAAAACTTGGTATTTTATTTTCACATTTAAACAACCATTATTAGTTTTAAATGATAGGGTCAGGCTTCTTGAGGTAATGCATTTAATTATAAGCAATTCATTATAAAAACCACTTCAAATCAGAAAAAAATGTATCTATTGGTTTGATAACATTTTGAAGAAAATTAAGTTCATCTAATCAAGTACTGTTGGAAAATTCCCCAAAATTCTGATCATTATCAATAAATATTTCCACACTGGCACCTACAAAGGACAAAAGCTAGACACAGTTACTGACATTGCATCAAATACCATTGCATAACAGCAGTTGTTCCATCAGTATTATTGGGCAAGTAGATTAAAAAGGAGCAGACACGTAACTCATGAATACCTTTTTTCCCCTAATATTTTGTGCATGAAAACAAAATTTATAAATTTTTAACAGTTAAAATACACTGAAATTTTAGAAACAGGGATTAAAGCATTCATTTCTAATTCCAAACGACAGGTTTTCCTTCAGGTACCACCTCTTCTGCTCAAACAGGTTATTTTATGTTCCTGTCAAGAAGGCAAAACAAGCCAGTTTTGTTTAGTACTAAACCCAGTATTAATTTTCAGACCTGAGTCTGTGCTTAAATATCACAGGTACCATTTGTGTCTTAGATGTTAAATTATTTGAAAAACTCTGAGTTTCTTATCTACATAAAAATAATGATCAATCCTCACAGAATTATGAAAACTTAAGCAATGCATTTATGAAGAACTTAGTCCAAATCTAGGTTTCTTTTCTAAGGAATAGCATCACTTCTTTTATTATTTCATTTACCTTCTGTTATGGTTTGTGTGTAGGTGTCCCCCCAAAGTCTCATGCAGTCTTGGGGTGGCTTCTGGAGTTTGTGATTGATTACTGTGGGTGTGGTTGCTGTACCTGCCCTGGGACACGTAATTTGCATTACAATATAAGGTGGGAAGAGAAGCCAGCTGCTTGAGCTGCTGCTACCCCTCCCTTGCTCTTGCTCTTTGCCACCGCCATGAAAGGTTGCCCTCTGCCATGTGCTGCTTCCTTGGTTATGCTCTTTACTTCCTGTAGTAGGCTTTGGGAGGACACCTAGAAACAAACCATAACAGAAGGTAAACGAAATAATAAAAGAAGTAACACTATTCCTTAGAGAGCACAGAGAATCTTTCCTGCTTTTTATTTGAAGTCTGAACTCCTCCTATCTCAGCATCGTCTCTTTAGTGACCTAAAAAGAAATCACATCAATACCCATGACTCAATTTTTTACCCAACTTAACTCAGGACTACACAGTGAGACTAAAGCTATTTGCAAATTTTGGAAAATAAAATGAAATTTATACAATCTTGTCATGAAAATATTCGTTATATCTACACTCTAGTGAGGTGTTTCACTGAAAGTGACAGCTGAACCCAGGACCAGTTTAGCAGTAGATACCTAATTTTAAAACCCATTATTGTTAAAACAATATAAGTGCTATTTGATGGCAATAATAGGACATTAGTTTTTTTAGGTACTGATTTTATATGGCCTCAGAGGGAAAAAGACAAGATAAAAATTTCAGATTTACATATTACTATGTATGTTAGGATAAAATAAAAATACCAAATTCATCCTACCATTTTTGATATAACTGCTTAATGAAAAGCCAAATTCACTGGACACTGTGTTTTAGTCATACCTATATTCCCCTGACTTCAATTATCTATCTTTCTGTGAAGGCAGATAACAATAACATAACACCATTTTACAAAGGAGACCTGTAAATTACTGGAAAAGTAGAACATTCTGAACTTTAAATGTTCTCAAGCACAAGACTGAGTCAGAAAACAATAGATGCCTGATGAGCAACATTTCTAAAGTTTCTCTTAAGTCGCTTACATTACTAAGTTGTATCTATTTAGTACTTTGAAGGATGAGAGATTTCTGTTCTTTAAGAATCCAAAGCTTTTGAAAACAAAACTGCATTCATCTACATAATCACCCCTGTAGGTCTTCACGATTACTCTTATCTGAAGCACACATTTGTGTCTGTAACACAAATATTCATTTTCTTGATTCAAAACTCCTCTGATTAGCTAGACTTTGTTTACGGTAGTTCAATAGTTGGAGCCAGAATCTTGCTGCCAATCTTATTCTCCTTTTAAGTAATAGTTCACTTCCAAAATTGCTGGGATTTTGCTTTGTATTTTAGGGGGGGGAGGCATGTTGAAACAAAGATGTTTCTTAATTCTGTATCTGAAATAGCTATATGTATAATATTATTCTTTGCAGTTCTTCTGTATGTGGAATGTAGCAGCTTCTGTAACATATTTGTGTTAGTTCAGTTGGTTGTTTTTGATACCAGAGATAGAACTCAGGACCTTGCGCTTGCTAGGCAGGTGCTATGCTGCTGAACTCTGTCTCTGGCTGCTCTGTAACATATCATTTGGATAACAGAGAAGTATATATTTTATGTGTATATTGAAATGAATAAAATTATTTTGAGAGAAACAATTCTATTTTGAAATAATCTTATTATGGGCAAATAATTTGTTAATTTGATATAATTAAACTATTGTGCTATATTACAAACAATAAGTATGAAAATTTCCAAATGAGGAATAGTTACATCTGTGTGGCTAAATTACTATAATCTTTTATGCAAATCATTACATTTTTGGTATATTTTCTTACTAAAAAAGGTGACTAGCTTTCCCTTGAAAGCAGGAGATATAAGACTGGGAATATATCATGTGAAGTGGGAGGACCTGAGTTCAACTCCTGCTGAAAAAAAAAAAAAAAAATGACAAAGTTACAGGAGTAATTCTGTTCTACATAACTGAACTTCTATTGCAAGCAACCATTTCTAAAAATGAGAAAATTGAGGTTTTTTGATTACTCCAAGTGATAATGCTTCTTTTTAGTTTGTACCATGAAATGTAAATGTATCTTGCCTTCGGCAAAACAATAAAACAGTGAACCAGATAAAAGCTTCGGGCTGGACTGCGGTGGAGCCTTCCCAGCTCATTGGGATTCTGAACAAAGAACTCCGTGCGATACACACATAAAGGCAGGACGGGTGTAAACTGTTTGAAGGCAGAAATGAAGAATGCTCTACATGACGATAGCAGCTGCTTGAGGATATCAAGAAAGGCGAGTTCTGTTTCTAAAATACTCGTCCTAGTCTTTAACTCAGGGGAAATAAAGCAGTGCAACATCTCACCTATGTAAAACTCACTTGGCTTCATGATAGATTGACTGTAGCATCGCTCCCCGGGCTTCTGGCCGTATGCAAATGGAGGCACAGAAAAAGCGTCTCTGGTTCACTGTGCCCGCATGCAAGGGAAATGTTCAGAATACTGTCTCCTCATAGGTCCTTGTATGAGCACTAGACTCAAATAATGGTAGACTGAAAATAACACTTTTTGATTAGTTTAAGTGTATAGCAGCCATAACCTTGGTGGCGCTGTGGGTCCTGTGGGTTCCCTACATGTCCTGTCTTTTTAGGTTAGGTCTCACCCAACCTACTGACAAGAGGTTTTATGGCCTTTGATGCATCCTGCCCAGTAGGTTCTCCTGTTTATCCCAGGCCTCAGCTCTACAAAACTATTGGGAAAAAATGAAATTACTTGGAAATACTCATCAAATAGGGTTGACATTTTACTGTATTATACCTGGCTTTATTGACAGAGAGACACAGGCATATTGGGGATGCAGTAAAGAAAAAAAATTAGCTCACATTTACCTTTTGTAATTCTTTTAATATTCTACTTTTCATTCCTAAAAATACTCAATTTTCACTTCCACTGCTACATTTACTGGTGTCATCAAAACTGGAACATGTTCCTTGGTGGTCCACTGACAGTCACTGCATCAGGGAAGAGCTGTAATTCTCATCCAGTGTTGCTATAAGAGGAAAGGAAATAGGGCTGACTCACCCAGTCCTTCTTTCTAAATCTCAGCAGAATATATAGCAGTCTCAAAATATAACTCTATGCTTTTCTGAATGTTTTGTAAAGTTTCAGTTATAGTGTTACTAAAATACTACAGATAGACACATTTGGGTAGCACATATTTTTGTGTCATCCAGATCTCTATCGCCTAACTTGAGGTTGCAGGCCAACCTTTTCTTCAGAGTCAGGTATTAGCTGAGACTACAATGAAGTATTTTATCAGTTATAGAAACCGAATCATTAATTATGCAATGCCTACCTTAATGTACTGCAAAATATGTTTATTCATTTGCTTATTTATTATTTAAGTTATAAGTGACAAAACAACTCTACAAATGGAAGTAAAAATATATTTATAAAAACATTATTATACATAAATATCTACTTTAGAAACTCACATCTCTCTGTTGTATCTTTTCTCAATATTTTTCTGCATTTTTTAATTTTTTCTTCAATTGACTTTTTATATGGGGTTTACATAGCTTTCTGCCAGTTGCACTAGATTCTTGTGTTCAGATATCTATATAAATAAAAATTAAAGAGGAAAATTGAATAATCATCAACTGTGGCAACAAATATAAATTGTCCAGAATAACTCAGCTCCACTAGCTCCCTGGGCCAGCCTCTGCAGCTGGGAACTGAGGCCCCATTTCCCACAAGGAATCGTGAATACCGAGCTCCCAAGGCCAACATAATTTGCAAAGAGATTATTAATTTTGTCCCATTTTTCCTTGGAACCCAAACTATGGCTAGCAAATGCTTGCTGTATGGCAGCAGCCTCCTTGGAGTGTCTGGCTCTGATTGACATGTTCTGTTGCTGAGGCTGACTGGTACACCTTACACACATTTATGTTACCTAACACAACAAAACCTGGAGAAATGATTTCCTCAATGCTGTTTTAGGGGAAGCACTATTTAGATGGAAAGAAATTATGCTTAACAAAGTATAAGATCTCATGCTCATTATAGCTCTTAGAATGTTGAATTTTGATTAAGTTGCCATATGTCAAGCTTTCAACACTAAGTTCAAACAGAGTCAGAGCTGTGATTGGTGGTCTTTAATACAGCAACATAATATGTACTAGTACTCATTCCCATAAAGGAAGGATCATGCTGTCATTGTGTCAGTGTAACAAGCCATCATATACAGTTTTTCATTCTAACACACATACATATGGCACCCAAGATTTTTTTTTCTTCAGATATATATATTTTCAATACCATTTCTATGGTATAAGATAACCCTTATTCTGCAAAGATAAATTCAAGTGAAGGCAAGCAGACAGTTCTTTGCCATTGACAAGTATTATCCAAAAGCAAACACTTGATTTTGATTGCACATTAATTAAAAACATACAATCTCCATCTTCAAAATTATTTACATTAAATGAGTTTTGATAAAATATGTTGTCAATCAGGGCTGGGGAGATAACTTAGCTGTCTAAGTGCCTACCTGGCAAGCATAAGGACCAGGGTTTGATCACAGCCACCACATTCCGTGTTGGCCTCACACTGAGCTGGCCAGAAAATCCAAAGACAGTAGGAAAGATGCCTTGACAGCATTTCAGAAATCAGCAGAACCCCATATCCACTTTGCAGGCTCAAGAGTGCAAAGGTAAAAGACTCTACTTTGATCAGAGGACTCAAAAGGATCCTGCTTGAGAAGACCCCTTAAATACTTTGTTTCCAGTTATTTAATTCTAGTGTTCAGCCATTCAGATATTTAGTTTTCTACCATCATCTTCCGTGGAGGCCGTGGTTGATCTGGTGGCAGCGCCATGTCATAATCTTTTCACAGGTGTACAGAACAGGAAGGATGTGTACTCAGGAAGACTTCTCCTAAATTTCAAAACAAGCCTTGCCACTGAAGCTATTTGCCAATGAATAGGCCATATATGAAGTTATCGGAGGGAAGCAGAAAGATTATTGGAGATCCCAGGAAGTTTAAGATGCCAGAAACATGGATCATGTGCTCAGGAAAATCACAAAAGTAAGTGAACCTAGTCCAGGATGAGGTCTCACCCTGCCATAGGCAATGTTGCAGTCCAGAGATGCCTGAATTTTGGAGCTCAAATTTCTGAATGTCTTCCCTAGTTGCTAGACACAGAACTATGGAATGTAATGTTCATCCTTCTGGGATTTGGCTTGAATACATTTTATTTCCCCATGTGTGCTTATTGGAGTGGGAGTTTTTTTTTCTGTTCCATGGAGCATGTTTAACTATCATTTTGATTGTTATAGGGGTTCACAGTTAAGAGTTTGGTCTGAGTCACTGATGAGACTTTGACTTGGATTCTTCACCAATGCTGAAACTGTTAAGCCTTTGGAAACTCTTACATGTAGATGAAATGAATTCTGATTTAAGAGACTTTCAGGGTTCATAGATTAAATGCCATAGATTAGAACTAGAATGTGCCCCCAAGCCCTTATGTGTTCAAAAGGTGAGCTGTGGAAAATGGTGGTGTCATGGTGATGCTGTACTCATGAGTGGATTTATCAACAGATGCATTGGGAGCTCTTAGGTAGCATATAGCATAATGCAGGCCACTAGGGTATGACCTAGAGAGACACATCTTTTCTTCTGGCTCTTCCCTTGGCTCTCAGGCCAGTGTCATGAATGCACATACATGCATAGCTTGGTCCTCTAGGGCTTTGTACAGTTTCCTTCCTAGGTTACATCCAGACCATTCTGTAATGGTAAATATGAGCCAAAATAAACATTGTCACCCATGGAATGATAGTGTTCAGTGCTATGTGCCAACCTCAAATGAACAGGATTGTTTCTTGCCTTATATCACAATAAGATACAAGAATTCACTTTGTATGTGACAATCAATGTAGAGACCAGCTACTGAAAGACATTCCACATAAAAGATTACTAGGTCGAAATAACTTGTGCTTAGCACATACCTTATCTTGAAACTACCTTTCAATTTCATGCTGATGTTTTGGAAACTAGCTTAACATCTCCAAAACACTGGGCTTCTTCACAATTAATTTTTGTTCTTTTTATTCCCTTATTTAGTAAGAGAAAAATGCTTTTAATTCTGAAATCTTTGAGATTTCTGGAACATTTTGAATGTTCATATATGAATATTGAAGCATTATGATGTGTTTGTTAGCATTTGGCATAAGATTAGTGTACATGTTTCAAAATAGTCCTTAAAAAAGTTAAGAATGTGATGCAAAAATGTGTCATGTAATTAAGATTTCTTTACGTCTTTAATGAGGAACTCAGTAACATAATTAATGGAGTTCCAACAAGACTACAGAAACAGTTTTAAATAGCTAACTAAAGGAGAACAATGCTGAAATAAGATTGATGAGTTAGATACTAAATTGTTTAATTACCTTAGGACAGCATTTATTATTATTTGCATTTTTAAACTTTTAGAATTTATGTCTCAATGTTCAAGAATGTTTCTGAAAGATATACACTGATCTTTTCTTAATTATAATTTTAATTTTTTATGTATGTAGTATAGAGTCTATTGGGTCTCACTACACAGATCAGACTCATAGTAATCCTCTTGTTTCAGCCCCCCAATGCTGGGGTTACAGAGGTGCGCCACCACGCCCAGTCTCAGTTGCTGTCTCCTCACACCTCAGGTATGGGGCTGGCACAGCAAGCCAGGGATTTATTCCCGGTCACGACACCTGCCTAAGAAGGCTCTTTAGTGCACTAAGCTATCTGGCTAGCCCTACACTAATCTTTATGCAATTTTCCTACTCATTAAGTAATTTTTTTATGATATGTTTGATCTCCATAGTTTTCTCTAAGATATTTACAAGTCTTTCTACCATTTATTTCTTATGCTTTTCAATTATTATTAGTACCTCTTTTGGGTACTTAATGATCATATTCTTGAGTGGAGTATTAGTATATGTTTGTAACACATCTTAATTCTCTCTTTACCCCTTTACCTTCCTATACTTACCCACATCTATTGCTTGGGATTTAAATAAAAATTAATCATGAATGCACTCCAGGCTCTGTAGAATTCCCACAAATAACTTCATTGGTTCTACTTAAAGAGAGGTATTCTAAATTTTTAGCTTTGAATCTGTGGTTATTTTACTTCAACTGATATTACATACAGGTCTATGTTCACCACACCAATGCTCACTGTCTTCCTCTTCAAACATCATATCATGCTCACATATAGTGTAATTTTTTTAGTTAAAAACTTGAGTTTCAAGTCTTATCTAAAACTGGAAAATAACAAAGTTCTAGAAACAATTTCTGCTTCAGATTTAGTAATGCCATACTTCCTAATAATATATTGTGCATATTTTCCCCTAATACATTGGCCATGATTATATTTTCTGCTATAATATTAGGGATATTCCTTTCTCATATTCTTTAGGGATTATAAAAGCATTTTTAATGTCAAATAGTTTTTCTAGGGCTGGGGAGATGGCTCAGTAAAATAAGCCCTTCCCTGGCAAGCATAAGGGCTGGTGTTCAATCCCCAGTTCTGGAAAAATCAAAACAAAACAAAAAACAACTTCGTTTTCTTTTCTGTCTAGGTTGAGAATCATACCAAATACTTGAAATAGAAAATTCAAAGGAATTAATTTCTTCACTAAAGACAGCAAGTGCTAAGTTTGACAGTTATAAAAATATTTAATAAGTAAAATTTCAAAAAAGTAAAATCTAACTGTACTGAACTATATGGAACTTCATACTAGGTTAGAATGGTTTACAATATTGAATAAGTGCCTTCAAGGTATTTTTTACTGATGTATTTACTGTATTGTCTTAAATGAAGTATTTAAGTCTATATTTTAATGAGATATATTGCTTCAGGAACAAAATTTTCTTAATTTGTTGTTGATGAACTTTTTAAGTAGATTAAGCTTTGAAAAAATCTCAGCAGCAGTAATATGACCCTGAACAGAATACCTAGGATTTAATACCTAGGATTTAATCCAGTTTTTGAAACATGTATGACACATTGTACTGCTCTTAGCATGGTCATGGGAATTAAACTAATAATTTTTATGTTCAATTTTTAAAAAGTCTGTCTAGCACAGAAGGTTTTATACGTTTAGTGTTACTTCCACAAAATTATTCAACATATAATGATATGCAACTATGCTAACATTCATTCAAAAGAAATATATAAATACTCTTAAATGATTAAATGTTCAAGTACAGAAATAATAGTTCTGCCATTTTTTCATTTAAAACTTGAATCTCCATATGTAATGGTGTATAAGCAAAACACAGTGCTTAAAATGTTCACATGGAATGGATTGGAGAGAAGGATTTCAGAAAACTAAAGAACAGTATATGAAGAAAGTAGTATGAAACATAGATAAAGCATAGAAACTAAATTTCTGATTAATTGACTTGGAAAAAAGGAGAAAACAAAATTAGATTTAGTGTTCATATAGCAATTTATTTATGCATAGAAATTTTAGGGATAAAATATTAATATGGTATTTACTTTTTATACTTCATTTTTATACTTTTCTACTGGATGGTTAAGACCAACATGAAGCAAGACCTATATAACAAGAAATGTAACTTTTGCACCTGACAAGGTGAGTCAAATCCCCTCAGGGTTTATCCTGAAACCCTGCCCAGCAGTTTGTAGATCCTTTGTCAGTGTCAGTCATATGGATAAGCCACGGCCATTGCTTGACCAATTTGCTCTGTGAAAGCCTGAGAGAATGTTTTCTCTCCATGTGACTTTCTTTATCTCTGAAATTTTTAAAAAGACAGTACAAAATAGTATTAAAAAAGAAAAAATGCAAGTGATACAGAATTTCACTAAACATAATAATTTGAATTTAATAGTATTTGTTGTATCACATAGTGTTGTCGTCAAAGTAGTTGTTCATATTACCAGGTACAAACATACAAAAGTGGAAGAAGATAGAAAGAAATGAAAAAATATAAAATAAAGAAGAAGAAAATGAAAATGGAAGATAAACATCATTAAGGATTAACTGCTCCTTTTCAAAGACCAGCAGAAGGGGCCTGAGAGATAGTTCAGTGGAATAAGTGCTTGCCTGGCAAGCACAAGGTACTGAGTTTGATCTTTGGTACCACAAAAAAAAAAAAAAAAAAAAAAGATTACTGGGGCCAGGCAGGGAGATGGCTCAGTAGAATAAGCACTGCCCTGGCAAGCATAAGGGCCTAAGTTCAATCCCTGGTTCTTAAAAAATAAATAAATAAATAAATAAATAAATAAAATAAGGACCAGCAGAAATCCACAGTACAATTGTCCAATCCATCCTGCTTATGTACATAGATCTATCCCTTTCCCCTTTACCACACTCCCTTTCCTGGCCTTCTCCTCAGCTCCGTAATTCCTTCACTTTAAACAGGTGCATTCTCTTTTCTCTGTATCTACTGTGCCCTGGAGATTTCATTTACCCTTACTCATGCTAAGGTGATAATACAGTGTTGACATATGCAGATTTTTTTTATTTCACTTAAGAGTGTGTTGTCTACTTACATCCATTTACCAATAATAGCCTCAAATTAATCCTTTTAAAGTGTTGAATAATACTCCATTGTGCAAAAATATCGCATCTTCTTTATTCATTCTTCAACTGATCAGCATTTGATTGCTTCAAGATTTAGGTGTGACAAATTGTGCTGCTTTTAACATAGGTGAACATAAATCATTGTGAGCAATGTTTTCAGGCTTTCTGGATGAATACCAAGGGACCCATGCAGTGCAACTCACCATAATCTCAAGGCTGCACAGTCTACCTAAGCTCACAAATGGTGCAACCAGCCTCCAAAACAGAGCCCTCCACTTTAAAACTACTTACACCGTGTGGTTTTCCATTCAATTTAAGCAACCAGGAATAGGCAAAGGAGGGAATTACTGAGGCAAATGGATTTTAGGAGTGGGAAAATAGTGATCTTTGTTGAAAGTCACTTCAAGCATTTCCATTAACAACAACATGCCTTATCCCATATGCCATTTACTAGGGCTTTCATAGAAGTAAAAAAGCAAAGGAACATAAATGTGCAATTCAGGGACAATGTCACACATCCCCAAGTCCCCTTTATTATTCAAATTAAACAATTAAAAACTATCAGTCATAAAGAACTCCAGATAATTACAAAATCCCTAGGTCCAGCAGAACTTAATGCTCAGCAAGAGTACAGGTGGAAACATTTTCCTCTTGAGATTCAACCATATGGTTTTCTTTTCCTCAATGTTTTACTCTGTTTTGCCTTGAAAGAAATGTTATTAAGATAATGTCTAAAACCACTTTGAGTAATATCACTCAATAGTATAAGATATGTCAAGCTTTAAGTCTGGGTTCAAACACGGTTACTTTAAAAAAAATTAAGTTTATTTTAATGAAGGTGTACATAACACACATTAATCTCAGGTGTCCTGTAAATATTATGTGCCTCGCCTTGCTTAATTTTCTGGTGTAAGGCCTTACAATTATTGTGTGGAATCACAATAATTCAAAGATTTCTTGTAAAAATCCTATAACCACTTTGTGAGGTATAACACCTTGCATACAGATTCTATTTTAGGAATCTGATTTTGTGCTAAGATAAAGGAGGACAGAGTAGTACCTCTACAATTAGAGATTTTCAAGATAGCAGGCGATGAATGCCTGGTTATCTGAACTCGCAATCTGAACTGTTCAGAAAACAGCCACCCTGATCACCTCACTTTAGCTCATCGCAGTTTCTATTCTTTCTACATGAAATTTCTATATATCTTTTCATCATATAGTTTGGTAGATATTTTAATTTTTTAAAGTATGTTTTAGGCTATGAAGATAGTTTATTTCATATAGAAAGGAAAAAAATTAGATCCACTTGATTTTAGCATGATCAGACATGGTATCATTCCACTAAAAGTTTTATAATTTGTTTCACTCTGGAGCATGCAAAAAATACATTGCAAATCTAAATATTTTCAATAGTTGAAGGTTTTATGGAGAATTTTGTGTCTCTGTCTCTGTGTCTCTATCTCCCTCTTTCTCTCCTTTTGTGTGTGTGTCATTTCTTCTCTCTTGTCTCAAACATTTAGTCTTATATAATTTTATAGGGCAACACTGAAAGATAATATTATTACTTTTCATTAAGTAATTCATAGAAGAACCAGAATACAGTCTTCTCCAGAAATGAAAACAATTTATGTGGTAATAGTTAGGCTCTGGGCATTAACAGATAGGAAAAGTTCAATAAATAATTGAAAAAAAGAGTAACAATTGAATAATTATTTTCATGTAGATATTATATAATTCTTCATCAGTTACTTTTTCCTTAAATAATCATTATTAGTGTAAAGGCAAAAGGCAAAAGGAATCATCACTGAAAATGTTGTTTATAGGACGTTACAAAGTAGAGGTGTATTGATCAAATTCAAACTGTTAAAAGAAAATTCATTAGGCCTAAATTCATCTTTAAGAAGAGATACATGCAGACATCTGAAATTCTGTTTTATACATAGTCTAAGTAAATCAGGGAGAAATATTTAATTGTTTTTCTGTTCAATAAAAGAACATTAGTCTTTCCAATATGCCAGGCAGGATTATACTGCAATTACTACAGATTATTATTAAGTACATTTTTAAAACCTAAGTGCATTCAGAACAAGATACTAACTGACTAGCTCTGTAGAAATAATATTAGAGGGGATTTTATTTTACTGCAAGATTCATAGCAGAAGTGGTATTAAATTGCTCTACATCAATGATAAAGGATATTTTGTTTATTGCCATGAATACTAATGCTCTAAGCAATTCAAGAAAGATGAAAATTCTTATGTTCATAATCTTTGGTGTTAATTTTATACATTCATTTACATTTTTAAACATTTGTCATCTCAAAGTGAGTGTAACAGCCTATCTAAAATTATCTACCTAACTCTAAGTACTTGAGTTAATTATGTGTGTATCATATTTCCATATTTAATTGTTTGAAAGATGTTAATTATTGTTTTTATTTTAAATTTAACAATTTCACAATATGCATCATTATAATGTTTTTTATCCTATAACTGGAAATAAACAATTACAATACACTGACATAATTTCAAAGTGTAAAATCAAGAAATAATTTTGAATAAAAATTGAGAGAAATTTTCCATCTTCTATACGTTTAAAATGTGAGATGTGATATACAAAGGCAATGAATTACTTGAGATTGTCATGCAAGATATGGAAAAGTTTTAAACAGAAAAACAACCAATAAAAATGATAGAGTGAAAGGAAGTCTATGCAGATCATCCCGTCCATATCTCTGGATTGATAGATGAGAATCTGTGTTAGACATTCCTTCTTTTTTGTGACAAAGCACCTTACATCCGCAACCTAAGGGAGGTGAGCTCTACTTTGGTCCATAGTTTCTGAAACTTGAGTCAATGGTTGGGCTCAGATGTAGAAAAATTATGATTGGACGGCTGGCTGCAGGGAAAATTGCCCTAACTGCTCACAGTTCAGGAAGCAGAGAGAGAAAGAATGCGCAAAGAAGGAAGATGTGTGCTTCCAAGTCATTCTCAGTGTTCCCAGCACCTTCCAAAGCCCCAAGGTCTGAACACACAGGCTTTTAGGGGAACGTTTTTGGCACAGAAAAACACCTTGTACCCATATAAGAAAAACTTGAATAGAAAACGAAAATCTGAGATAGAGAAGGAAATGTTGTGTTATGTGGTGATGGATTATGGAAATTGTTTCAAACAATTAATGATTGACATTGTCCAACATTATAATATTTTTGTGCAGGCAAAAGAAACCAGTGTCATGATAAAATATATACATTTACGATTTATTTAATTTTCACTTGGCACTTATAACCGCCATTCTCAGATTCCATTCTTCACAAATTTTTAAAAAACATAAATGAAATCTTTGGTCTTGTTCATATACTAACATTCTGCGCTTGTTACTAGTGCAGAATGTTATTTTATTTTGTTATTATTATGCTTTGAGTATGTATATCTTAGCCTATCAACAGTTCATTGAATACTGATGCAATTCCAATGTTGCTTATGGCAATTAATGTA
Source organism: Octodon degus (assembly GCF_000260255.1). Lineage (NCBI taxonomy): Eukaryota > Metazoa > Chordata > Mammalia > Rodentia > Octodontidae > Octodon > Octodon degus. The sequence continues at coordinate 763,001 of NW_004524903.1, forward strand.
TGTGTAATATCTACCTACTTAACTTAATATCTGATTCCACTTTTTGTTACTTACTAGTTATCAAATCTTCCCAGTAAATTATTATGGGCTGAATAATTAATTTATTATAATGACAATAAAGAAAATTCTGAGAATTTCCATGGCATATCTCCTATAAATAATAAAATATAAAAGTTAGCATAAAGATTACATGAAAATTTATATGCTCACTTCCTGACTACAAATAAACATTTTAATACTTAAAAGAGAACTAAGCAATACATATTTTTATTTAGTTATTAATTAATTAAATTGTTATTCCCCTGAATAACAATTACCATCTGAAAATTTGTTTTTCAAATTTTTTATAGAAATTTTAGTACATTTGACTAAATTTTTCTTCAAAGCGAAACATCAAGCTTAACCATTTTCAATCAAAGACTTGATTATACAGAGAGAAGAAATATTCTATCTTCTGCTAGATTGAGAGTTTTTTCTGAGCTACAAAAGGTTCATTTTAATGCTATTTATGTTACAGATTATTTTTCTTTTATAGTTTAAAAAGAATGTTAGTATATGAACAAGACCAATTCCATGTGGACATGGAATTCCACAGTGATGTTATTTGAATTTTCTAAGATTGTTCTATGCAAACAAAGTTTTTGTAATATGAGATAACAGTGTCAACAATATAAGTTGTATCTTAGATATAAAAATTTCTCAATATATTTCTGGTCTTTTAAAGTTGTTAATAGGTCCTATTATATTATTACAATGCATGTAAACTAAGAAGTCAGCCTATAAAATTGTATAGAACATGAATATAATCCTAATTTTTTACATGGAATTCAGGACCACAAAATACTTGAGCAATAGTAGACATTAGGAGAGTTTGTCACAGTGTGTATTTGTTTAAAAAAAATAAAGATGAATGTTTCACCAGATGGTTATTATTCATTGAGTATGACGTGTTTCTTGGTAATTTATTCTCTTCATCTCTCTGGAGTGCACATATTTGGTCAGATGACGGATGACTAGACTTGGTATATAATAAAAACATAGAAAATATTTTACTCTAGTGTACTAATCTTATTGTTTATATGACATAGAAATTTAGATTCTTTAAAAGAAGATACCTCCAAAATATAGGGTAAAAAACAGTTCTTTTAATTAGCTTCAAAATTTATTTTACAATTTTTATGAGAATATAATGTTTGTCATTTATTTTAGAAGTGTCACTAAAATTGAGTTTGTACCTCAGTGATAGAGAGCAAACCATGTTCTAAACCTTACATATACTCCATAGAACCAAAACTACATTGGTGCTGGTGGGTTATTTTTCATTTCTAATTATTTATAACATAAATGTAATGTTTTTCATATTCTAAACGTTCTTTAATTTCAACTAAAATTAGTACAGAATATTGCTAATGTATTTGAAAATTCTTTTCAATTTATTCTCTTGTATATTTTTCAATTTTATATTAAAGAAGAAAAATAGAAATAAAATTAAAGAAGAGTTTCAGATCAGGCTAATAGGAAAGCAGGAACAATTAATACATTGTGCATAATTTTCTTCATGGTACTTATTCAGAGTACAAGATATAGTCATGAAATAATAACCACATAATATTAGCAGAAATCTTTCTTTTCAATGAACAAAGAGAAACTGGTTGTATAACTTTATTTTTTTTTACAAAAAGATCTTTACCTCAGTTATCAAAGCTAAAGCAGTGTGACAGAGACATGTTCCATACACGTGTATTGTTTACATGAATTTTTTTTTTTGGCAGAACCAGGGATTGAACTCAGGCCCTTGCGCTTGCCAGGGAAGCGCTTATTCCACTGAGCCATGTCCCTGGCCCCGTATTGCTTACATGGATAGCACATGTGTTTTGCTTCTTTTTTTAACTTTTTGTATTATATACCCGATATCTCAGTGATCTTAATGTTTTATCAGGAGGTTCTTATTATATTATGTAATGTACAGTTAACAGGAACATAAAATGCCAATAAAATAAAGCATTAAATTCTTAATCTATACTAGGCATTTAGAATAGACATCAGCATTTTCATATAAGCTGTTAAATAAAAGCCTATGTGAACTACAACGCAAATACAAACAAAAGTCTACTGAAGAAATAACACTTTGCTTCAACTGTCACATCCAATGCTGTCTTCACAAATGACAACAGAATGTTCCACCCAAGTATCACTTGCATTGTGAGCATGTATGTTTTCTTTTCCTGTTTTTTATTTATTTTTTGTAGTACGAGGGATCAAACTCAAGACTTTGTGATTGCCAGGCACACACTTATGCTACTGAGCTATCTCCCCTGCCTTCCTGTCCTTTCTTGTAAGGTGCAGTTTTCCCAGTGTGAATTATTTCATGTAATTTACAATAAATTTGGATGGCAAAGCTCCCCCAAAGAGTATACCTACATTCTCTAAGCTTTTGTAGTGAAAACTTTTCCACATTGCTTACATATACAGATTTTCTATATGGCCTGGACTCTTTCATTTTTCTGACAATCAGAATATGTATGTATTGTTTATATACATGGGGATTCTCTTCAGTGTGAAGACTTTTATGTGCTTTACAGGAACCTTGTATAGTAAAAGCTTTTCCACATTGCTTATATACATAGGACTTCTCCCCAATATGAATTCTTTCATGTGTTTTCATATTTATTTATAATAAATTTGTATAGTAAAACTTTCCCACACTGTTTGCATACATAGTTTCCCCCCAGTGTGAATTCTGTCATGTGTTTGCAATTATATTATGTAGTAAAAGATTTCCCACATTGCTTACAAACATAGGGTTTCTCTCCGGTGTGAATTCTCACATGTCTTTTACAATGACTTTGTATATTAAAAGCTTTCCCACAATGCTTACATATACAGTTTCTCCACAGTGTGAAGGCTTTCATGTGCTTTATGTGAACTTTCTGTACTGAAAACTTTCCCACATTGCTTGTATATGTAGGGTTTCTCCCCAGTGTGAATCTTTTCATGAATTTTACAATCATCTTGTCTCCTAAAAGCTTTCCCACATTGTTTACGTACATAGGGTTACTCCCCAGAGTGAATTCTTTCATGTCTTTTCCATTAATTTTGTATACTAAAAGCGTGCCCACATTGCTTACATACATAAGTAAACAATGAGAATTTTTTCATGTAGTTTGTATGAAAGTTGTTTACTAATAGCTTTTCCACATTGCTTACATATATAGGGTTTCTCCCCAGTGTGAATTCTTTCATATATTTTTCAATATCTATGTATATTAAAAGTTTTCCCACATTGTTTACGTACATAGGGTTTCTCCTCAGTGTGAATACTTTCATGCCTTTTACAGTCTGTATGTACAAGAAAAGCTTTTCCCACACTGCTTACATTTCTCCCCAGTATGAAGCCTTTCATGTATTTTACAATGAAATTGTTGACTAAAAGATTTTCCACAGTGCTTACATACATAGTGTTTATTCCAAGAGTGACTTCTTTCATGGATCTTAACATTGGGTGTACTGGAGGCATTTAAGTTTTCCTCATATACAAAGGTCATCTCCTAAGCTGAGTTCTTACACTAAGATATGAGTAGAATTTTTCGTATTGATGACATTCATAAGATTGCTTTCCTCTCTTTGTTCCTGTGTCCTTTTGAAAGGAGTGAAAAATCACTGCAGGTTCTTCCATGTTCATTACATTTATACAGCTTTTTTTAGAGCCCCAAAGCTCACATGCCTTCGGTCCAGTGTGAGTAATGGTAGGCATATGTAGTGTGTAGCATTTCTCCAACTCTTCATTTCTTTTATTTCTCTAGTCATTTCTGCTTTCTTCCTCCATTTCTTTGTTATCCCATGCTCTCCCTATAGCTTCCACATTCATATAAATGTTTCACTCATCACATTGCTGTATAACTTCTCTTGGGATGGATCCAACAAAGCCCAGTCCTCCATGGCCAAGCTCACAGCCACATCCTCAAAGGTCACTGCCTCCATTGCATTGCTTCAAGGTTTCAGAGTCCTTGCCTTGCAGTATGCACCCAGTAGAAATCACAGCAGGTGGTCTAGCAATGTAGGGAACTCAGTAAGGTGCTCACATCTTGCACTGTAGACCATGACACCAGAAGCTGTATAACTATCTTAACATATATTTCCTTTTTTCTTCCCTCCTTCCCCTTTCCTTTAGCTTTTCTTTTCTTTTGAACATTTTCTTCCTAGTTCACAATAACTACTGTACGCTTTCCTTAGCAATAATTCTTTTAACAGGAAGGATTCATCTTTCCTATCCCTTTTTTCAAAGTATTTGGGAATGAATAAGTTGTTTTCTTGTAAGGTACATCCTTAGCCTGTTTTGGAACAGCATTTTGCTAAATTTATAAATTGCCTTCATTGAATATTCAACACTCCTGTATCTGCCTGCCACACTAGTGGCAAAGAGTTGTGCCACTGGGTTTGGCTGAATAGCCTTCTCTTACTGCTTAGATGTAATGATCATGGTCATATTCAGTAAGATAGTTGAAGTGCAAATTTATTATCTCTTAGAATTTTATGTTATAGTGACCATACAAATATAATTCTCTGCTGAAGCTTCATTAAATGTTTTTATGACTATTAAATATGCTTCATTTGATAAAATGAACTACAGTACTTTAATCTTATGGTTATTCATTTCATTTGTGGTTTTACTGGATACAGTAGTATTACTTATATAGTGTCTTTATATGAAAGTATTCAAAATGCATTCTTCCAATTTGTTTCAAAATATCTAATATGAGATTGTTATCTATAATCACCCTATTGTATGATAGAATACCAGATCTCTTTTATCTATAGATTAATCAAACTTTTCCCATTCTCCCTTTCTTTGAATTATCTATAGCCTTTAGTAACCACCATTATACCCTTAACGTGGGCAAGACTGAGTTTTCTAGGTTACTTACTTGGATGATATTGCTCAGTACTGGTCTTTGTATGCCTTGTATATTTCACTTAACCTAGTGATCTTCATTTCCATACATATTTTAGCAAATTATAGTATATTATTAATTTTTTTCAGATTAATATTTCATGGTGCTCTGGTACCACATCGTGTTTATTCAAATTATGCTTTCACTGATTAGTTTTTCTTTGCAGGAATAGAAAAGAAGATGAAAGCTCTCAATTCTGAACTATTACAATTAATCCCTGAACTAAAGCAACATGATTTTCAGCTCTGAATGAATATGATCTATTTCTTCTTATCCATAAAATGTAACTTCAGTTGATGTGATTTATATGTTAGAATACTAGCAAACATTTACATTCAACTATATAGATGAATGACATCGTTTAAAAATTTGAGCTGTTTCAATGAAAATTATTCTAAGTTGGTATTTTTATGGTCTCATATTTATTAGCTTTATACTTAAAATTCAATTGTTTAGTCACAAAGATATCACTAATCAGTATGATACGATAGGATTGACTCTGCACTTTACATCTTCCAGAAATAATTCTAAACATAACAGGATGATATCTTTCAATTCTACTTTTAGATTTCTACTATGTAAAAAGAGAAAACATAGTTGATGTAAATAAAGCATGCAGGTATTAGCATGGATTGTAAGCATTTAAAGTATTTATGTTTTAAGAATGTTTCCCTAGGTTTAGCATGTATATTTTGTATTTTAGGTTGGTTCATTTTACTGAGCTTCTTTTAAACCCCTAAATTGTTCCTTTGTTCAATTATCACTCTTTTAGGAAGACTAAGATATATGTGTGACTCCTAAGAATGTCCTGCAAAGAGGCAGTATTTGTAGTCTAATTTTACACTTTGGCTTGTGAAGAGGTTTTCCTGTCAGTGGAGATGCTATTATGTTTCTGCATGGAGGTAGGATATTCATGCAGAGTGGGCTCCCCAAAACTTCGTGGGACATGTCATCTAGGGAATTCACCAGGACCCAGCTGACCCAAGTACAGAATTTCTAAGGTGAACCTCCAATTGTGAAAAGCTCACTTATTTTCTTACATCCAAATTGGACTTGAGAGGTGGTTAAAATGTGGCTTTAAATTGTATACTTGCACATTTGGGCCCTATACATATAGACAGGCACACTAAAACTGAAAAGGTCTGCATTTATTTTAATTTATAAGAGTTCTTCCACACATTATAAAATTTTGCTCCCATTTTAAAAGCTTATCTCTTAAATACCAATGAAAAAAGTGTTAAAGTATTGCATAAGGACAATAGATGTTTTATTCATAATATTGCATTTATCTTAAAAAGAGGTACTTCTATGAATTTTAAACTAACACACTGTTAAGTCATGCAAACCAGAAGCATTTGAAAATCCACATACACAGTTTCTGTGGAAATCCCAAAACAGCCAAAAAATAAATAAATAATAGAAAAAGTATTGAGCACAAACAAAGCAGCTGCAGGTGTTGTAACCATTTTCTGGCACAGATTGAACAGGCAGAAGGACAAATATTCACAAGACAATTGCAGTTAAATCCTAGTACACTCTCAAATGTGCCTTAGTGTACTCAAGCCTTTGTGAAAATACTGATGAGGATCTTGTTATCCTGATAAATGTATCCCACTTTTGTATAATTTATTGGTTTAACTATTGTTGCTGCTAGCCTTTCCTTTTTTTTTAAGAGTTCAATAAATAGAGATTCAAACACTTTACATTCAGATTTTTTAAGACACATTGTAAATGTTCCTTAAATGGTTTTCATCTCTATATAAAGTTCAATTCATATCATAGCAAAGCAAACTAAATGAAAGTAAAAGAGAAACAAATGAACTGACCCCACTCACTTAGCAGTTGGAAAGCTATAAGATCTCTGGGCAGATAAACCTGAATTAGACTTCTCTTTAGACTTGCCAGTCTATTCTGTACCTATTTATATCTCTCTTACCAGAATTAAGAGGAAGAATTGGTTGTCCTTTTCCCTTTCCAACCTTTGGGAATTCAGTCCTCTCTGCTAACTTGTAGTTATAAGTTGCTTTGCAGGTGTGCACCCTACCTTTATTCCCCATTGTTCTTTTTGCCTTCAACAGGATGAGATCGAAAGTGCCTCATGTGGCTCTGCACTGGTCAGAGGGCCACCATGACTGTGGAGAAGATGAAAGCTTATTCAGAGTCAAGTTATGTTAAGTCACTGGGAAACCCAGTGGTGCTGCCTTACCTTTATTCACAAACATAATGAAGCCTCAAAGCACTGACTCATATCTCCAGGATATCTTATTTGTTTGATATTTGTTGTTTTTGCTTGTTGTTTGTTTGAAGCAGTGTAATCAGACAATGTAATCCAGGCTGGGCTTGAGCTCATGAGGTAGACCAGCCAGGTCTCAAACTTGCAGCAATACATCTGTTTCATGTGAAAGACTAACAAGCTGCAGTCTCCTGAGAAACAAAGTTCACTACCTCCGTCTTTGTCTGACCTTTAATTCAATGATGTGCATACAAATATACTCTTAACAGAATGTATTCAAGTCTGGCTGAGATGCTAACTTATCTCACTGCACAAAGCAGTTGAGAATTTCAACCCCTGATGATGGCTGGAATAGAGGCTTAAGTAAGAACCTGTGAGATTCCAGGGTCAAGACATGAGATAACATCTTGTTTGAGACCATGGAACTCAGAAGAAATTATACCTTCCTGAAGGCCTTCCATACATCACAGTATCTGCTGTTTTGGCAATCTGAGAAGATTTGTGCCTGATACAAAATTTCTCTGTCTTGTCTTTCTTTTTATCCATGTGCACATTGCCAGGTTGGAGATCTAAACGTTCGGTTGGTGGTTTAAGAGACTCAGCCTTCTGAGTGTTGAGATGACAACTGTGTAACACCACGCCTGTTTTATAGTTTATTATTATTGTCATTATTATTATCATTATTTTAACTAAAGGATGTGACAACAAAGATCCAAGAGAAAAACATTTACAAAAATTGCATAGGAGTTTTGGTCAGGGGCCAGAAAAAGAACAGAATAGTTTGCTGCATGACACAAATCAACTAGTTGAAGCAAGCTTGTCAGGCAGGAAGTACAGTGGAGGGCTGGAGGAATGCAATGAATAAAGCAAGTATTTCTGAGAATAGCTTGTTGCTTTTGCTCAGCCTACTGCCTGAGCAGATTTCATCTAGTCTTTTACCATGAATTCCTGGAGCCTGGGAACTATAGTTCCCAGGTTTCTTCATTTACATATTCATTTCAAACACTCTTCTACCCTCAGTTTCCCCACATTCCCCCAAGAAATTTCTACTGCTTACACTTCTAAGCTATACTTCCTGATGAAACAAGGCTTTGAGTGAAAGAAAATATAAATCAGAAGTTAATATTATTTACCTTACAATTTTTCTATCATTTATGATAGATATCTATACATGATAGATATCTATACATTTATGCTATTTTATTTTAAAACTAAAAATATGTATATATGTGTAGCACTGATTTAAAGATTATCATAATACATGCAATAGTTCTCAATGAAGAGCATAGCTACAAAGTGACAGCTGTGGCTGTTTCTGTGCCCTCACAGTGATGCTATCGTTTGTGCTGTTAGACATCAGAAGCACTGAGAAAACGTACTTAACAACTGTGGGCAGATTTTTCAATAGAGTTCTGAAAATTTTATACCATTTCAACTTAAAATATTTATTTTCCTGATCTCTTAACTATATAATATTTCAAAGGTAATTTCACATATGTAAAAAAGTTGTTGCATAGTTGAGCATACAACATGTTGAAGTATATTTGAATGGAATATACTGTAATCCATTTTTAATACCAAGAACCTAAATATAGTAAATAAAAGAGTACATAAGCACTGTCTGGACTATGACTCACACTTAGTGGTAAATTTTTCTTTAGAATGTTTTTGTGTTCTGTTAGGTGGATCAGTTTTAATTAGTCGGTCCAGATAATGTCCTTCCTTTTCTCACACATGGCATTGGTTGATGAGGTAGGCTCCTATTGGTCAACAGAGATTCATTTTTCTATCTCTGGTATTGATTCTCTCTGTTTTCAATGCCACACACACACACATGAATGCGTGCGTGCACACACACACACACAGCAACAAAAACAAAGGAACTTGTCTGTGAGGCTTGCTGTTAATACAGCTCTCTAAGACATAATTTATGTGTACGTAAAATGGGAATAAACATTGGAAATAACTCAGACAACATTTTTGTAAGATTGTCAATTTAGAGGACTTAAATTAATGCCCTTAACTTGGTAAGAACTTATTTATAGTATTATTATTTTTATGTATTTAGTACAAGGACTACAGGGTCTCACTACACAGATCAGACTCATGGTGATCCTCCTATTTTCAGCCTCCCAAGCTCTGGAATTACAGGTGTGCACCACTATGCCCAGTCTCAACTGCTGCCATCTAAGTATGCGCTGGGGCGGAGCTGGGATCGAACCCGCATCCCTGCATCTGCTAGCCAAGCACTTTAATCCACTGAAGTATCTGGCCAGCTGTATTATTGTTATCTTTATTAAACATATTGCAATCTAAAATTTCTCTATTTTTTCTGGCAAATGAACACTCACAAATGTGTAGTGGATACCAGTTGTTTTAAAACCTTGGTTTCCTGGCAAGATCATTTAACTAGTTGTTAAGAAACAAAGAATTCTAGATTTCATTCTCAATATTAATATTGCATTAGAGCCTGATGTTTATATCATTAAAACTACCATCCAGTTTACTTTGAAAGAGCTGGGACTCTAGAGGTACACACAGTAGGATTTATTATCACTACATGTCCAGTCTCCCGTTCGTTGCCAGTCTATGAATATAAGGAACATACTAATAAGGCCCAATGTCTGGCTGTGATTGATTGATCAATGTGTGTTGAATATATAATTGTTAAATATTGTGCACAGTTATATTTAATGACTATTTGATTAGCATAACTTTAAATTGTATTATTTTCAATTATCATGAGAAGTATTTTAAGAATAAAATTTATTTCACTTGCTATATCACCATTTTATTCTGAGCTTTTATGTCTTTTGGCTAGGTTTTATATTAAGCAAAATATGTCCTCCAGGACATCTTTGTTACTTAGTTATGTTTCTTCTTGTTATTTCTCATTTGCTGTGTTGAAGAACATTTGCCACACAACTTAGCTTATGCCCAAGACAACTTTAGGTGTGTGATGTGATGCGAGGGTCCTACTGTGCATTACAAGCTGACATCAGGCACAAAATCCTCTTGTCTCAGCCTCCTGAATACTTGGGATTATACCCATTTCTCCTGGCCAAGAAAGACATTTTTAGTAATTAATCAACAAAAGGAATAGTTTGTGTGATTTTAGGTTATCATTTAAACATATTGCCACTTAACAGGCTAATACAACTTTCTTTGCCCCACAGTTATGGTATATCCTGAAGAGAAAAATGGAATTAGAAGTAATTGAAACCTATTTTCATAAATTGTTTCATTTCTGTTACTTTGTAACTTGTTAAATATATGCTATCTAAGCCATATGAAAAACAGTTGGGTACATATACTATTCTTTTAAACACATCACCTTCCTATATAATCAAGTTTTCCTAATTAACATAAATTTAAACTTTGAATATACACCTAGATAGATACATATTTTAAAAATAAAAATTCAGATCAGGGAGATAGCTCAGCAGTCCCGCGTTCCATCCCCAGTATTGCAAGCCACAACTGCCCTGTGCCATACCTCTGAAACTGGTCATGGTGGCACATGTCTGTAATCCCAGCACTGGGAAGGCTGAGACAGGAGGATCATTGAGTCTGAGCTGAGTATCAAGATGATGTACCAAATAATAACAAAAAATAAATTTAAAAAATCATCACACACCAAAGAATATGTGATATAAATGAAATTTAAATGCAATGCATTTTTGCTTCCTCAATTAATGACCAAATCTGTTTAATTTTGCACTTACACTACTTTTTTATTTTATACTTCCCAGAGCTTAAATCTCCATTTGGTAACCCGTATTATAATAAGTTATCTCCACTTTATGAAGGAGTGTAGAGGACATATGTGTGTTGAGACAATTTATGAATTTATTCTTCTAAGGAAAACTATAATTTCTCAGAGCAGATTAAATGGCTCCTTTCCGTTTGACAAATGTGCTTATTGTTTAGGCACTTAGGAGGTATAAAATAAAAAAAAAAGTTTAGGAAAACTTCAAACAAAAAAGGTAGGTGTCAATGAAGGAATGAAAATTGGACGTTAGTGACAATTTGTAGATACTAGATTAACAACCTAAGCAAACAAATTTCATGAGAGTTTTAGTTATGGGGACTAATGATATTAGTTAATCACATGTAGAACTAATCTGAGTCCTTAGAAAATGAAAACAAATGTATCCTCACTAGCAGATGTTAGCCAAATTTATGATAAAGGAAGTAAAACAACATCATATACTGTTAGTATCAATGCAAATTGTTACAATTTAACTGGAGAGTAATTTAGGTCTTAGTAAAATTTTTGAAAATTATTCAGAGAATCACACAGATTATTTCCTTCTAGGTTTTATGTCAAAACATAATTAGCCATGAATCAAATCCTTCAAATATGCTTAACTGCTTATATATTTGTAACACAGGACCCCCATGAGGAAATAAGGTCACTCAACAACAGCTGTCAGCTAACATGAACTGTAGCCTATGCTTATTTAATGATATGTGATTGCCTGCCAGATGCAAACTCCTTGACTCAGTACTACAGAGAAGTTACTGCGGTTGACAATGTGATACAGCTTACAGAAGACAGCACTGGTAGAAATGAGAGAGGCATTGATTATGACAATGTGAGAAAAAGCATATCAGTGTTAGAAATGGATGCAGAATTGTGTGACTTCAAGAATAGTTCGCTGCATGAATTGGTAAAATAAAAAGTATGTAGTTTCTTTCTGAGCCTTTTTCAAGTAACTATATAAAACTACTTAAAGGAAAGAAGGAGAACTACAGTGAAAGCAGAATACCACAGTTATATCTCAGAATGAAAGTAGAGAGAAAAAACAATGCTTTGTAATTTATATCTCCATTAACTGGGAATGTTAGAAAAGTAGATGTGCCATTTGTATTCATATAAATAAAATAATTTAAATTGGTAGTAGAAAAGAAAGAATGCTTGTTTTACCTGTTACATTTGGACATAAATGTAGCAATATTTTGAATAATCTTGTCTTCATGATATGCAGAAATGGAACTTTAAAATAAAGTCATAATAGTTATTAATTTCATTGAAATTAATTGCCAAATTAACCATAGAAATGTAAGTCCAAGTACATTATTATAGTTTCACATCTTCTATCTCATTTCTTATATTAACTTGAATATTTAATTAATTCAGGTTATGCAATTATAGAACTTTTGCCATTTATCAAAGTGCACCATGAAATGATATATTATTTGTTCTTATTTCAATATAGGTTTGCAGTTGCAATTGAATGCATGCTTTAAGGAAAATCAGAGAATATTGAGAAAAACTAAAGATATAAATCAAAATGAAGCACAAAATTTATTTCTCAAAAAGTAGCTTATATCTTACAATGTAATATTATTTGGGAACTTTTCTGAGAGTTAACCCACTGTGTAGTATACTATTGTTATTTATACACAAGAATATGGCAAATATAAAAACTGAAAAATTCAACATAATAGCATCTCTCTCTCCATGCATAGGTAGTATATAATATGTATTGCATACTGCACATGATGTTTCATCCATTAAATGATGTGTATAAGTTAGGGATCTACTAGCTAGCTAATTAGGTAACTATCATTTAACTATGTATTTCTCTGACTTTTTCTCTCAGGAAGAGATAGAGACAGAGACACTGAGAGGAAGAAAGAGAATCTAGATTAATATTTGCCATTAATTTTTGTCATTGCTGCACTTAACTGATATATTTGCCCATTTGTTCATTTGATACGGATGTGAGGAGGAAAAGAATCAAAGAGATTAAATCAGAGAAGAGCGGCAGAGGAGATCTGAAGTAGCAACGTAATGCGGAAGGTAGAGGTGCAGGGGGTACATGTGTCCAGCTGAGGTCCATGCTGAGGGAATGGGAGGAGCAATGACACAGGGTGGACCAAGTACAAGTAAAGAAGAAGACAATAGAAGAATTTATGACTTTGAATTATTATTTTTAAACATTAAATTATATTTATGAAGGGTTAGGGTAAGGAAAAAGGCCAGATTTCATCATGCTATTACCATTTCCATGAGTTGCTGCTCTTCTATCTTTAACATATTTAAAAAGAGATGGGGATTTCTTTTTCCCTTCCTGCACTGTTTCTTTTCTCCCTTCCCTCATTCCAGTTGTTCCTTTCCTTAAACAATTTGTTTCCCTTTTACAGCTTCTATTGTCCCTTTTCAATTCTATATGATCTTTCATGTTTTTACATTAGGAAGACAATATGGTGTTTACACATGCACAGCTGATTTATTTCACTTATGAGTACAGTCTCTCGTTGCATCTATTTATCTAAAAAATCCTTGAGCTTATCTTTTTTATGTCTGCATAATGCTCCATTGTGTAAAAATACCATGTCTTTCTTATCCATTCCTAAGCTAATGATCATTTAGTATTTTTCTAAGATTTAGCTATGACAAATGGTGCTGCTGTAAACATGGGTGCACATATATCACTGTGCTATGCTGTTTACAGTACTTCTGGAAAAGTGTCCAGGAAGGGAAAGGCTGGGTCGAATGGGATCTCTAATTCTAGTTTTTTGAGAAATCTCCAAACTGAATTTCATAGTGGTTGAATCACTCTATACTGTCACCCACAGTGGAAAAGTGTTCCTCAAGTATTTGTTAGCACCTCAAGTATTTGTTATTGGTAATCTGAACAACTAATCTGAAGACAAAAATATGCACCATGACAACCATTGTTGAATCCTATTATTTTGTTTAGTGAAATTCTGTATCATTTCTATTTATTTTACTATTTTTTGTATCTTCTTTTAAAAGAAAAAAGAAAGAAATAGAAATGATAAGTGAGAGAAGATACTCATCCCAGAAAATAGATGATGAAAGAGAAAACTAGATTTACAGCACACTTCCTATGTTCAAAATTGTGCAAGATTTGAATAGTTATGAATGGTAATGTTAATTGTGCTAATTTAGACAAAAATAGAATTCAATTTATGTTAATGAATAATAAAAGGCATCCAACTAAGGTTTCCTGGATTTTTGTGCAATAAATTAATTTTTTTCCAAAAAAAATTTTTCCAATTGGAAAGGAAATTATTTAGATTATATAACTGATAATGGGAATATTTATGTCTCTGAAATTGTTATAGATTTATTTTTTTTAATGTATTTAGTACTGGGTCTAAAGGGCCTCACTACACAGACCAGATTCATAGTGATTCTCCTGTTTTAAGCTTCCCAAGTGCTGGGATTACAGGAGTGTGCCTGGTGTCAGTAGCCATCTCAGCAGGCCCTGGGGTGGGACCGGCATGGCACACTGAGGATCAAACACCCATCTTCCCACTATTGCTGCACTTTACCTAAACAGGTGCTTTAGCTCAACTGAGCTATCTGACCCATCCTGGGTATAGATTTCTTGATTTTAACCTAAGATTATCTCTAGACATAAGCTGATGTTCCTAACCTGTTTGATTTATGTAAGACCTTGTTTGAAAAAAAAACACAATTAACATGTTCTTTCTTTCTTTTGTTTTTTTTTTTTTGCTTTTTTTTTCAATTTTAAGAATTTTAAAAAGTACAAAAGGAAAAGGGGAAAGAGATATATTGTAGGGATTAGTTCATGTGATTTTTTAGATAACTGTATTTTCTTATATCATATATAATATATATATATATATATATATGATTGCTAGTAAAATCACACACTTAATATAACATTGTATACATTCAGTACAAAATTTTATTATGCTGGTATTAGTGATAGGAAATTAATAATTGTTTATCATTCATTATAAATCAAACTGATAAATTGCTGTCTATGTAATTTTATTTACTTTTTCTAACAATTAAATCTTCAACCAATAGTACTCTTGAAATTTTTGCTAAATGTCCTGAAATATAGTAATATTCATTGTTTATGTTATATAATCTAAATCAAGAAATATGAATTTACTGTTTCATGAAATATCTTCAAATGGAAAAACCGTATGTCAATAAAAAAACCCTTACTTTTAACTTCATCATTACAAAGTTTCAGATGTTTGTCTTTCTAGTGTTATCAGTGAAATTAGCTAAGTCACAAATTCTGGCAAATTACAAACAGTATCCTCTCATATAAAACTATCTTGAAATGCATTAATAAATAAAAAGAGACAAATATGTGAGGTAATATATATCTTGAATATCTGGCCTTAGTCATTGTGTTGTAGGCAGCTAAAATTTTGTGTGTGTGGCCAGCTCAGCTCTGGTAGGGCTGGCGCAGCATGTGGTACCAGGGATCAAACCGCGATCCCTGCACTGTGCCTAAGCTTTCCTAAGCAGACGCTTTAGACCACTGAGCTATCTCGCTGGCCCCATAGGCAGCCAAATTAGATAGAAATATTATAGGCAGTCAGATAGGGCCAGGCCCTCAAAGTGATAATATGGAAGACAAAGTGACTTTGCTGCAACTTTGAAAAGACAGATACTCCCCACTGTGGGCCAGACCTCAAGACAAAAGAATAAACAATTGTAGTCATATACCACCCTAGGAATGGACATCAGTGATTGATATTCTAAATAGGTATCAATCAACTTGAAAGAGCCCAAATGAGTCACTAATCCAACCCTTAACAGGAAGAGACCCTGTCCCATATTCATGGCTGCTTACTACATGACTTGCTTCCCCATTTGGTACTGGATTTAATCAACTTTACCTGTGCAATGGTGCTTGTAATCTCATTGGTTGACCATAGTTCTGTCCCACCTCATTCCCACCCAAGCAAATTCCCATGTATTCACCACCTTAGACCTGCCTCACCACAAGGTTTTCCTCTATAAAAGTCCCTGGAAGAGACAGCTTCCCAGGGACCACTCCTTTGGGGCCTCCCTCCTGTCCCTCTCTCAGACAGGAGCTTTCTTTCCCCCAATAAATATTCTCTGCTCATAGCTTCTGTTTGTTCCTAAAATTCATTCTTTGGTTTTAGAGGACATGAACTCATCCCAGGTACCCTTTAGTTTGAGAGATAATTTTTCCCCTATATCATTTGGAGGTCATCCACCTTACATCAGTTTTTGCTCCCTGTGTCTCCAGTATCACATCCTTGATTCTGTATCACACATTATAGATACAGGTATCTCCAAAAGCTCCACCTAGGACTGCAGGACTCTGAGAGAACACATACATACATATCATACAACAGTATAGAGTTTGAAATGACATTGCATGCAAACATATATGCAACTTTTATTTCTAGGTTAAAAATAAATTTGAAAAAACACTAAGTCTTTGTTTGAAATCTTTCTACATCATACCATACATCTCTAGGATTTTCCAGTAAAGCCAGTTAGATAAAACAGTATCTTGGAGATATTTGGAAAACAGACATCAAATATAATGCAGTAATATTGAAAAAGGAAAGCACATCATCTAGTTGTATTTCTAAAACCCTGAGGGAAAGAGATAGAGCTGCCAAGGGCAGATTCCTGGGGTAGCTTCCTGTGTACTCTCCCATCCACTTACAGGAGAAAATCCAGTACAGATAACACTTAGGCCCCCAGAGTACCTACGAATGTCAATCAGAGAAAAAAAGATATATAAACAGGGAAAAGACAAGGAGAAACACTCAAAGGCATCAATTCAGGGTGCATATTTCCCAGTGTTTTCCAAGATACTAGAAAGGCCTGAGAAAGAAGAAAATCTCACACTATGTCCACTGATCTGAACAGGGAAACATCCTCTGGAGAGCCTGGGAAGGGCACCAAGATTTGGGGACTGGGAAGAAGAGTTCTGACATCAGTGCTGAATTGGGATCTGAGCATAAAATGACTAATGGATTTCTTGGGAAAGAGAGTTTTTGGCAATATAAGAGGCCAAAAACTGCTGGAGAATGGTCCTGGAGACAGTGTAACATTTGCCCAGCAGCAAAGGAAGAAGTGGCAAGTCACTGGGAGAAACCTTCCACATTCTCTTCTTGCAAAATTAACTGGGATGGTTGAATCTTAAAACAAAGGCAAGGCTAAAAATTCTATCAACTAAGTATAGCAAGTACTGGATAATTTAACTACTGAATTCCACAGTAATTCCAGGGAAGATACTATGCCAGTACACCTCAAAATATTTAATGAAATTGACAGGGGAAGACTCTGCCCATCCTCATTCCTGGAAACTGGTATGACCTTGATTATAAAATGAAAATTAGACTCCCACATACACACAGAAAGAACTAGAGGCCAATTGCTTTAATAAACATTAATACAAAAGTCTCTGACAAGATACTCAGAAAACTGTATAGTGACAAACGGCAGCACTCTGTGAAAAGAAACTAAAGAGATCATTAGGAAGTGGAGATGTGAATTGTTCCTGTGTAGCATAACTGATGTCATTAAAGTGATCATAGCACCAAAAATGATATACAGATTTAATGCAGTCTCAAAAAAAATATCAACAGCACTCTTCACAGGAATTGAAAAAACTATCATAAGTTTTATATGGAACCAGAAGAGAACGGGAATAGCAAAAGCAATCCTGGACAGCAAAAGAAATCCAGGAGACATCACAATCCAAGATTTTAGGCACTACTACAAAGCTGTAGTGGTATAAACAACATGGTACTGGCACAAAAACAGAGAAAATAGATCAAGGCACAGAACAGAAGATAAAGAAACAACCCCAAGTACGTTAAGCCCTCTGATCCTTGACAAAGGAACCAAGAAAATATACTAGAAGAAAGACAGCATCAAAAAATGGTCCTTAGAAAACCTGTCCACACACCTGCTGGCAGCATTTAAGCTAGATCAGTACCACGATGCAACAAAATAAAATCAAAATCAATCAAACCCATAGATGTTAAATCGGAATCTCTTAAAATTCTGGAAATTAAAGTAGGGCAAAGCAAAGAACTTCCTAAACACAAACTCTATTGCACAAGTAATAAATGGGATTTTATCAAATTAAAAATTCCTCCACAGCAAAGTAAAAAATAGAGACACAAAGATAATCTACACAATGAGAAAAAGTTTGCTGGCTACTCCTTTGACAGCTATCTAACATTTAGAATTCATAAATATCTTAGGTCCTTTGCTCACTGCTAAGATGACAAGTTAAACGAGGAAGACTCACTTTGGCTCACAGTTTGTAGAGGCTTCAGTCTATGGGTGCTGGCTTCAAGACAAGGTGATACAGCAAAGGCTATCCCAGGAGAGAAACGGTTATTGCAGGCAGAGGGGCAGAAAAGCAGTGAAGCAGAGCAGCACCAGGCCATGCAGCAGGGCCCTTTCTGTCACTTGCATTCCACACAAACCACATCCCCTTAGGCAGCACCACCCACACCCACAGCAGCTCTTCCCAGTGTTCACACCCAGGAAGAGGCCAAAGCAATGAGTGGACCAATTTAGTAACCCCTCACCTTTCATCCCAGCTTTAAGCAGTTCCTCCCTTATCATCCAAGGTCCACCCACCTCTGAAAAGCCACACTGATCAATGCATAAGGCTTTGGGAAGCGTCTAGAAAAAAGCCAAGGCAAGACTCTCACAAACAAACAAAAAGCAATTTTAAAAAGGAGGAAAAATGAAATCAATAGACATTTCTCAGAAGAAGATGTATATAATGGCCAGTGAGTACACTGAACAGCATTCAACATCTGTGGTCATTGGAGAAATGTAAATTAAAACAACAATGACATTCCAATTTATTCAAGAAAGAATGATTACAATTAGTTAAAGTAATAATAAATACCACCAAGGCTGTAGGGAAAATGTGTCCTTCTAAATTGCTGCTGTGAATTATTGTGGAAATCAATGTGGCGATTCCTTAAAAACCCAAATTTAAAAATGATATTCAAATCAGTTCTTTTCTTCTAGGCATCTTCCTACATGAATTAAAAATACTCTGTTACAGTGATACATGTGTACCCATGTTTATAGCAGCACAAGACAAAATGGATACAGCTTGAAAGTGGCCTATGTATTCACAAAAGATAAATTGATCAAAAGTGTGGTATTTACACAAAATAGGGTACTACTGTGTCTTAAGGATAAATTTGAGTTATATATAGGAAAATGCATGAACTAAAAGACCATAGCTTTAAGAGCAGTACATCAGACATGCAAACTGAAATACCACAGAATTTATTTTATATTAGAAACTTAAAGTACCGTAAAAAAACTGAAAGAAAATTAAGTTTATACAGTGAAATGGATCTTTTGCAAATTGAAATTGTATCCAGAGATGGAAAGAATGGGAAAGGGGAAAGAGGAGAGCAAGAAGCACAAAGGCTTTGAGGCATGTTAAATGCATGCACTGACACTTCAAGATAAATGTGAAATTGTAAGTACTGAAAACATGAAATAATAAAGCTTTGACAAAGGGACCGAGAAAATACACTAGAAGAAAGATAGCATCAAAAAACCGTCCTCAGAAAACCTGTCCACACACTTGCTGGCAGTCTTTGAGCTAGAAAAGTATCACCATGCAATAAAATAAAATCAAAATCACTCAAACCCACAGATATTGTGATTTTGTTGGTGTGATTTTGCTTGGTAAATGGCTAGTAATAATGATTTTAAGGGGGTAAAATATCATATCACAGATGCAAAAGACAGTTTAATTTATTCCAATTCAGGAAAGTGTACATCAGAACACTTTTTTACTTATTTGTTTGCAACCGTAGCTACAGTACACTGAGACAGGTGGATTTAAACCATGGACCTTTGTTTTCGAAACAATGTCCATTTTTATAACTAGAAAATTCCATTATGTAGAAACATTTCAGCATTTGCTTTTTCATAATGCAAATTGTGTTGCTTTTATAATATTGTCCTGTACTTATTGGTTTAAATAATATTTTTTGATGTGTTCGGATACATGGTAATAAAGAACAGTATATTCAGCTGCTATATTTGAGGAAAAGGTAACTTAAATTAGACATACAAATTTTTAAAAGTTAAGATAAATAGAAAAGAATAATGAATTTGATGCATAAAAATAGAGAACATAACTTTTGTCTTTATTTTGTGTCTTATATAAAAATCTCTCTTAACAGCTGAGAATTAGCTTCTTTTGAACACGTGATGTTCTCTTTATTGACCTCAGGTTTTGCCAAGAACTCAGAGTAACCTTTTCACTGAGGCTTAAGCATTCACACACAGACTGACTAATGTCAATCTATCTCAGAACGCAACCTTTACAAAATGAACATAGGAAAATCAATGAGCCCTGTCTCCTCTTTCTTCTCTTTATTATAGATGAATGATTTAAAGATCACATGACCACGTGCTGCCAAATCAGACTTTAACTGAGTGCATAAAGCCACTGAACTCTACTTAATTTTTACATGAAGTATTAAATTTTTTCCTGACTTCAGGGCAAAAATGTACTACTTAAATATTAATTTTCACTAAAAGTATAATTTCAAATGGACTGGCTTCAGAAAATCACATAGGAATACTCTAATAGATATCAAAATTTAACTATTGTTCTGGTGATTTAAAAATTTACTTAATGTTAGTGATTATTTAATATAATATAAATATCATTGAAATAGATAACTATTGTCACATCAAATTAAAAACTGCAAGTATAATAGATGCTCTTCAATTTAAATATTTGTATATTTAAGTCATATTCTACTGAAAATAAATGCATTGTAATATTAATACTTGAAATGATTCTAAATATGTTTTGAATCTTATTTTGTTTTGCTGAGGTTTTTTGCTCACAATGTTGTGACCAGGACATGAATCGAATTTGGAAAAGAGATATTCAAGTTTTATTAATTAAATAATCATTTGTCTATGTATAATCTGCTTATTTATGTAAGGTGGATGAAATCTAAATATAGATCAAATGTGTACCTAGAGACATTTTATTTTTATTCTAGGTGTCACTAAAATTCATCACTTAGCTTTCCATGAATCCCAACATTATTCTTAAATGGAGCATCACGATGCAAATGCAAGTACTATTTTGTTAGAATTACCAATGTTTCAACATACATTTTAGTGGAAGAAATGTATCAGAGTTAATCAAAACAAGTATAAACAAAAATTTACTGTTCAAATTTTGTTTTTCAAAAAAACAAATATGAAGATTGTAACCACCGTCAATTTATGAATAATTAAAGTTAAATTACACTTGACTAATTAGAAAAAAACTAATAGATAGTTGCATCTTTTAGCTAATATTGTATTAATGGAATAATTTTCATCACTTCACATATATTTTGCCTAAATTAATAAAATATCTTAATAGACTTAGAATAGAAATACACTATTACTCAAATCTATTTAAATTTGTTTATATTCTATAAATTTATTACTTAGAACATTTTTATTGTATTTAAGGTCAATGACTGTAATGGGAAAACCAATTTTTTTGTGTCTTACATAACTGAAATAAAAGAAAATATGTAAATCACCTAGGCATATTATAAAGTATATGCACTGAGTTATATAAGGTATGTCTGAGAAAATTATGATAAATTTATATACTTTCTCAAAGTGATAACTTTGATAAGCACTTTGTATTACTTCTTGTAAAAAAATCATCTAAACATTTGATTTTCATTGTTTATCAGTACAAAACTGCCAGATTGTGAAATTTAGAATTTTGTCGTGATTTGTTTTAACATGATCTTTTTACTTGAAACTATTTTTTTATGTTTAAAGGGATTACAAAATAGTATTAAAAAGTAAAAAAGTTACAAAGATAAAAGAATTACACTAAACAAAATAATATGAATTTGACAGTATTTGTTCTTTTCAAATTAGATTATCAGATGCATGCAAAATTGGAATAAAGAAAAAAAGAGAAAATATATGAGATTAAGAAAAGAGAAAATTGAAAAAGGCAAACCTCCCCCAAAAGCTTTATCTACTCCTTTCCATTCACCAGAAGAAATCCACAGTACAATAAACCCAACCATGCTGCTCACACACATAGATATATCTCTTCCCCCTCCCTGTCCTTACCGCAGCTATTTCTTCTTTTTGAAAAGGTTGACTTCCTTCCCACAGTATCTACTGTGCTCTTCAGATTTTATTTCCCTTTCATGTTCTTACACTAAGGGGACAATATGATGTCTATGCAATGGATCTAAATTATTCCACTCAGGAGTATGTTCTTTAGGTGCATCTATTTACTGATAAAAGCCTCAAATTTATCTTTTATTATAGCTGAATAATACTGCATTTGTAAAAATCCCACATCTTCCTTATCCATTCCTCAGTTGATCGGTTTTTGGGTTGTTTCCAAGATGTAGCCATGACAATCTGTGCTGCTATAAACACGGGTGAATATAAATCACTGTGATATGATGTTTTCCGTTTTTCTGGGAAAATACCCAGGAGAGGAATAGCTGAGTTCATGGGATCTTCAATGATAGCTTTTTGAGAAATCTCCACATTGATTTCCATGGTGGTTGTTGCAACTATTATTCTTTTTTTCTTTTTTAATATATTTTAGGGAAGGGTCTACAGGGTGTTCAGGGTCTCACTAATAGATCCAACTCATAGTGATTCTCCTGTTTACAGCCTCCCAAGTGCTGGCATTAAAGGGTTGTGCCACCATGCCCAGTCTCAATTGCCGTCTCAGTGGGCCCCGGGGGTGAGACCGGCACAGCAGGCCCGGGATGGAGCTCCCAGACCCTGTGCCTGCTTGCAGGCACTTTAATCTGCTGAGCTATGTGGTCTGCCCTATGCTACTATTATTCTAATGAAAAAATAGGTCTCTCAAATACTTTTCCATTTAGAATATGTAGTTCTATTATCCTCGTAAAATATTTATTAATTTTTTAGGAGAAGGTTATAACTGTTATTTTTGTATTGCTTTTTCTTCAGACTTTAACAAATTCTGTTCCTAAATTAAGAAAAAGTATTCACTAAAATTTAAGATGCTCTTTATTTTCAAAATGATTCTTTTACCCTTGATACTTAAACTAAACAAATGAGCAAGTATTTTCTTAACCTCATCAAAGCATAGTGTTGTTATGCCTTAGGAAAAGATGCAGAGATTGTTTTTCTTCCTTTTTTCAATATTCTCAAAGATAGTATTCTTGGGAAAAATTTTGAGATTTTTTTGTTGTGGACATTGTGTTTACTATGACTAAATATGCATATATACATAAGGAAACACATACATAAACATGTGTACATGTGTACCTATGTACCTATGCATTTGTATGAATGAATACATGAATAATTTTATACATATGGATTTTGAAAGAATTAGAATAACACATCTGTAAAGATTTGCTCATCTGCCACATAAAACTATTTTAAAACAATTGTAATTCTATGGTTGATCTTAGTTCTTTTCAAATTAGATTATCAGATGCACGCATGCAAAATTGGAAGAATAAAGAAAAAAATATAAGAGATTAAGAAAAGAGTATATCAAAAAAAGAAAATCCCCCCTCCCGCAAAAGCATTAACTATTCCTCTCCATACACCAGCAGAAATCCGCAGTACAATAAACACAACCATGCCGCTCACATACATAGATATATCTCTTCCCCCTCCCTCTTATCGCAGTTATTTCTTCCTTTTGAAAAGGTTGATTTTAGATAAAATAAATTTGTAATTAAATTTATTTTAAACAGTCTAGTGTTATCAAGCCAGTACTATATTTTTCCTTAGTTCTGCTTTTAGCTAAAATTGCAAAATAAGTTGCATAAACATCATTCTACAATGTTATAAATACTATTTTATCCTTTGTATAATGTGATGTTCACTCTTTTAAGAGGCATATATTTATTCAAAATTAAATGGAACTCAACATATTCATTTAACATGTTTACATCTTCTATCTTAGGATTTTCTCTGCAGCTTAGGATATTTGATTTTTTATTAGACTATTTTGAGAATGCAGAAGTAAAATATATCTCAACAGCTTGAAGACAATCAGAAACATAATTAGTTATCAATAGACAGTTTTAATGGACTTTCAAATTTGCTACATTGCATAAACTGGTATGAAATATGATACTCCTGTCTCAGTTGCCATGGTGCTGCAATTAAGTAATGATGCCCCACAAGCATTACCCCTTTTTAATAATTTGAATATTGTCTGGAAAAATTAGTATTCAAACTATGATTGTTATAGAATACAGGAGAAGATTATGATTTCAATAACTACATTGTATTTACTCATCATTTTGAACTGTAATTTATAAATAAGTTATTTGAAATAGAACTTTATCCTCTTAAATTTGTCTGTACATTCTTATCAATTGTAATTAAATTTATTTTAAATATTCTAATGTTATCAAGCCAGTACTATATTTTTCCTACCTATTGCTTATTTTAAGTTACACTAAAAATAAATTCTCTTTTTCTTCTTCTTCCAGTAAGATTTTATTGACACAATATAGATATGCATACTGATCTCAGCCATCACAGAGAATGCTTGCCTTCACATGATATAATGTACTACTTTTCTCCCCATTCCTGTAACCTTCCTTCAACACCTCCAATCCTCCTTATCTGCCAAATTTTGTTAGCATTTTTCCTTCTTTACTCATTTTTTTTACCTTGCCCTTCTTTCCTTTTCTCCTTGCTCCACCCTTGTTCCTCTCCCCATTTAAACATTTCCTTCCCATTTCACAACATCTATTATTCATTTTGGTCTTTATACTT
Organism: Octodon degus; assembly: GCF_000260255.1. Lineage (NCBI taxonomy): Eukaryota > Metazoa > Chordata > Mammalia > Rodentia > Octodontidae > Octodon > Octodon degus. Next base: position 787,749 of record NW_004524903.1, read on the forward strand.
ACTCAGTTTAATCAATTTTTCATACCAGAAAAAGGTATTTTTGCACATGTGGGTCCAATATTATATTTTACTTTATAGCATGGTTTCAAGGCCTATTCATAAGAAATGTGAGAAACTTACCCTTCTTTATGTCAATGTATAGAAAAAGCATATCTTCTTTATCCATTCATAAATTTCTGGTCACTTAGGCTACTTTCCAGATTTGGCTATTACAAACATTGCCAATATAAACTTGGATGTGCACATTTTACTGTGGTAAGATGCTTTTAGTTCTTTGGTAAGATGACTTTAGTTTTTTTGGTAAGAAGAGGAATAGCTGGAACAAACAGAATCTCTAGTCTTAGTCCTTTGAGGAATGGCCACACTGATTTGCACTGTGGTTGCACCTGTGAACACTCATTTTCCCCCACAGCTCACCAGAATTTACTATTGGTTAATTTCTTGATAACAGCTCTTCTTTCTGGAGTGAAATAGAATGTCAGCATTGTTTTAATTTGCATCTCTCAAATTACTGATGATGTTGAACTTGTTATTTCATATATTTATTTGCCATTTGTATTTCTTCAATTGAGAAGTATATATTCATATCATACAACCATTTTTGGTTTTGGTTTCTGAATTGGGGGAGTCTGAGTTCTTTAAATTATCTAGACAGTAATTCTGTGTCAAAAGGATAGGGGGCAAAAATGTCTCACATTGTATTGTCTCTTCACCATATTGGTGGTTTCTCTTGCTGTTCAGAAGTTTTGAAATAAGATGACATCCCAGATGCTGATTCTTTACAGTAGTTCCTGTGTGATTGGATTTTTTGTCATAAAATCTTTGCCTATTCCTGTAAACAAAAAGTGGATATAAATGAAGGACCATTTGTGTATCTGTACATACAAAATAGTTAAGATAGATATACAGCTACTTTATCTTAGTTCAATGAGAAGAAAGTTTTGAACTAATAGTGTTTAGACAAGATATCATGTCTGAAACTTGTACTATGAATAACTACTACAAAGACAACAATATGCAATGTTTTAATTATTGTAACTGTCCTACTAACCCATTTTGAAACTGGCTACTTGCTATTTCTTTCTCAATAGAATTGATATTAAAAAACTCTATCATTAATGATAAAGTTTAATCAGCCCAACTATAAAAAAAGATATTCTCAACCCTTTGTTCTTAGCCCATTTTTGCTGAAAGTTGCACTTTTCCCCCCAAATGTTTGCATGACATTTGTATAAGTTATGAGAAAAACTGAAGGAACAAGACTTTGAGGGAAAATTTTTATTATGCTCCATTTTTATGTGCCATTCCAAACATGGAACATTAGGTATAAAAAGATTCAGAACAATCTATTTCTGTTGGTTTGTTCTGCATGAACCAGAACTAGTAGAATAGGTAAAAGTAATCTTCATTTTATTTTATTTTATTTTGTGGATCTGGGGATTGAACTCAGGCCCTTGCGCTTGCCAGGGAAGCGCTTATTCCACTGAGCCATCTCCCCGGCCCCTAATCTTCATTTTATTTAAGAAAAGCAGAACTTTAAGATTTTTTTTACAGACATGTATACATAGGCTATGGTTTTAATTTTTCAATAAGGCTTAAATTGATGGCATAGAAGCATTTCAATAAAGTGTATTTGTCATTTTAAATTTAAAAAAAAAACTTTGCCTATTCCAGTGTCTGCAAGATTTCTACCTATTTTATCTTCCAGTAGATTTAATGTTTATATTTTAATATTTAGATTTTAATACACTTTGATTTTTTAGTGTGTGGCAAAATATATTGGTCGAATTTTAATCTTTAGCATGTGGAAAGCCTGTTCTATACGACAATATTTATTAAAAAGGTTATCTGTCTTCCAGTGAAGATACATAGCTCCTTTGTCAAAGATAAGGTAACTAAATGTCTGGAATTATTTCAGCATTTACTAATATGCTCCACTGATCCTTGGGTATGTTTATTTCCAATGCCATGCTGCTTTTGTCAGTAGCTTTGTAGTATAATTTCAAGTTTGAGATTGTTATGTCCTCTATCTTGCATTAGTTGCTCAGAACTGCCTTTTCTATTCTAGGTTTCTTTTGTTTCCAAATGAATTTTAGGTTTGTTTCTCTAATTCTTTGAGATGGGTATTACAATTTTGACTGTGACTGCATTAAATCTGCATGGTTATTGGAAGTATGACCATTTTTACTATATTAGCTCTTAGTATTCAAGAGCAAGGGATTTTTGAAAATATTTTTGGGTATCCTCTTCAATCTTCTTTTAGAAAATAACATGGTTTTGAAGGTAAATATCTTTTATTTCCTTCATTAGAATGAGTCCTAGATATTACTTTTTTTTTGCATGCTATAAGGTGTTTCCATAATTTCTTTCTTAGTTATTCTTCCATGCACAAGAAGGCTACTGATGTTTGAATTTTGACCTGGTATACTAAATTTGGTTATTAAATCTAGAAATATTTTGGTGGAGTTTTTGGATCTTGTCTTAGAGTATAATGTCATTCTTTTTAATTTTTATTTATTTATTTATTTATTTTTGTGGAACCAGGGATTAAACTCAGGCCCTTGCACTTGCCAGGGAAGTGCTTAATCCACTGAGCCATCTCCCCGGCCCCTATAATGTCATTCATTCATGGATAAAGATAATTTAACTTCTTCCCCTCCTATTGTTACTTCTGTTATTTCTTTCTTTTGTCAATTGCTCTGATTAAATTGTCTAGAACTTTATTGAATATGAAAATGACAGTGAAAAATTTTATCTGATTTTAGAGTGAAGTTTTTCAATTTTTGTCTGATTAGTGTGATGTTGTTTGTTGGTTTGTTATAGAGGGCTTTTTCCAGAATATGTCTTCTAATTATCTGTAGATTGCTTTCTTTTTTCTTTTTTTTAGAAAAAATCAGGAATGGGTGTTGGACTTCATCAAAGAATTGGCTCTTTGAAAGATTAAATTAAATCAACAAATCCTCAGACAATCTTATGAAAAAGAAAGAAAGACTCAAATCCATGCAATTAGAAATGAAAATGGTAAAATCACAACAGATCCAGAAGTCCAGAAGATCATCTATACCTTCTTAGACAACATGTATTCTAATAAGATACAAAATGCAGAATAAATGGACAAATTCCTAGACACATGGCACTTATTGAGACTGATGAATACAATGATATTCAGTGACTTATTCCTGCCATGTTGTTTTCCTTTTCTTGTCTCCATTTTAAATCCATTTATTTGCCAAGCCTGGTGATGTTTCTGTTAGGTTTCATGGTGTTGTAGTCCTTTTTTCTTTTTCTTTCTTTTTTTTTTTTTAATCGAGAATGTCATTCATTCTAGAGAACTGGTTTGATGTTAATGAACTTCCGTGAATGTTTTTGTCATAGAAGGGTCTTAATAATCCCATCAATACTGAAAGAGACTTTTGCAAGATGCCTCAATCTAGGTTTGATGTCTTTTTCTTTTAGGGGTGAAACTTGACCTAAGAGTATGTGTTGGAATGTAAGCTGTGTTTTCAATGAAATTTCCTTTAGAAAAGATTTATTTCTGGGTTCAGGGAGAGGGCTTAGCAGAATAAGCACTTCCCTAGCAAGCACCAGGGTCTGAGTTCAATGCCTGGTTCAGAAAAAAATAAAAAAGGTAGATTTCTTTTCTCCAGTAGCTTTTAATATTATTTTCTTATGCTGAATTTCTGGAACTTTGACCAATTTATGCCTTGGTATAGATTTTCTTTATGGCTAATTGAAGAGCTATATGTCCCACTTACCTTGATAGAAGCCACAGCTGCTGTTCTTCCCTTTGCTGTTTGCTGTTTTCTACTACCATGAACTGCTGCTCTCTGCCATGTTCTTCTGCCTGGGAGTTAACTGAGTATAGACTAAAACCTCAACAAACTGTGAGCTAAATAAACTTTTCTGTCCTTAATTTTGGGTGTTGAGTATTTTGTCCCAGCAATGAGTGAAAAGTAACTGAGACACTAGATAGCTGCTTAAATCTGTTTTGTGGATTAGATTTCTTTCCTTTGTCAGACATTCATGATTTCCACCAATTTCACAAGCCCTTCTATTCTTTTATCTATATCTGCACTATTGTCACGGAGCATGTTTTTCATTGTGGTCACCAGATTCGTATTTATCTGAGAAATTTTTTCTTAAATTTTTTCTTAGAAATGTTTCTAGAGCCTTAGTCATTTGCTTAGTTGTCACCACTTTAGCATGGCCAGGTGGGAGGCTTTCAGAATTTCCTACTTTATTGCCCCCCAGACTTGCCTCTAGCAAACTGAATGTCTGGGATTTCATCTTGTTTAAGTGTGTTTTGTTTTCTATTTTTATAGTTTTTGGTTTGATTCCTGGGTTGTGAATTACCAATGGTGAGCAGTTTTATTGCTAGCATTTAGAAACCTTAGGAAATAACTGATGAGAGGAGGTTTGTTACAGGAGTAGCTAGCTTTTGGATTTTGAATCTGCTGGTAGATCCTATAGCTTCAATTTACTCAGAATGAGATGCTGCTGCCTGCTTGGCCCAGCATTTGTTTCCATGTCACTCGCCCACTATATTTCTGTGACTTTTAGGCAATCTCAGTCTTACTACACCACGAAGAAGATATGGGCATAATAATTGTGTCACTCTGGCTAAGATGATACAATCAGTAGTAACAATAGCATCGAACACAGCTTAGAAAATGTCTAACTGGGGAGTCAACATGCTCGGGCCCCCCTCCTGTCCCTGTCTCGGACAGGAGCTTTCTTTCCCTCAAGAAATATATTCTGCTCATAAAAAAAGAAAGAAAATGCTGAACTGAGGCAACTGTCAATTTTCCAACTTTAATCATATAATGAGATTTTTGGTTATATAATGTAAAATTTAAAACAAATCAGAGACTTGTATATAGAACACCACCTCCTCAGTATGTCAATTGTAGCTTCAGGGGAAAAAGTATAAAAGAATTTAAGGGAAAATAAAGAAAAGGTAGAGATTAGAAATAAGGCTGAAGGACAAAGGAGGATTTTGGAAAAATGGTGCAGAAGACAAGAGGAAAAGAAAGAAGGAATAAATAAGTACTGAGCAGAACAACAACTACACAAAAGGTAAACAAAGTCATACTCATGTAAAAGATCAAACAATGGATACAATATCCAACCAAACAAACAAATGAACAAAAACAAAAAGAGAGAGAAAGAAAAAATCCACTTCAGATTTGTCTCTGCTATCACTAGTACACAACACGTGGAAACAGTCTAGACTTGTTCTGATTTATCCCAGGAAGTGGGCAGTGCCTTTATGATGGAGTAGGTAGTAAACTTGCTCCTTTATTTTCCCTGAAGTTCAGGCTGCCTTCTGGCTGAGGAGCAGGACTGAGACCTGTTCAGCCTGCAGTGGTCAGCAGACCTGTGGGCTTGAGCTCAGCTGGGAGCATTCTGGTAGAGTAACATGCAGCTGTGTATTTTGAAGTTAGCTGTCTGCTCTCCAAGATGGTTCCAGGCTAACCATCCCTTCACCTGAGATGGCCAAATACACTGCAGTCTACAGTGTCCACTCCTTTGTTCCACTGCTGCATCTCTCCAAGGAGACCTCTGTGTTTGCCAGCAGTCATCATGTGTCTCTGTGTTTGAACCAATCCTCGCACACAATGAGTCCTGACTTGGAGAAGTTTCTGACCACTACTTCTTGCTTCTTCCTTGAATTTTCTTTTTTCACTTTCCCTGTGGGCTTCAATTTTCAGTACAGATAGTTCCTGGGTCCAGGGAATACATTTCCTTCCTTCTTTTCCTTAAGGTGCTATATTCCAGTGACTGGACAGCTTATCTTACAGGGGCTCTTTAACTATTACTTCCCACGCTATCTTTCCTGAAAACCAAAAGGAAATATTCTCAAGTATTTTATTCTTTCAGTTCTCTGAATTGATTGTCAATTTATTAGTTTGCTGCATTCCTTGCCATTAAACAAGTTCTTGAAGAGAGAAGATGTACACCTCTGAGACATCCATACTGGTTTCCATAGTGACAAATTGAGAGACCCATGAAAGAGTTAAAGGAAAGAGCAGGGAGAGGAAGGCTCAGGAGACAAAAGGATAGAGGTAGAAGCTAGTGGGAAGTTCACTGCTCTAGTGGACTTTCCCTACTGTACTGCAGGTGAAGGAGATATCAACAAATTAATTTTATTTCCTTGATTGATATTTTATTTCCTATCATCGTTAGTAAAATAATTGCAATTTTATTTACTTATACTGAATGACTGTTGGATATATATTGTGCCAGTTGTGCATTTTGGTGAAAACTTAAAAGGTATATAATAAAAAGTCTTTGAATTGAAAATGATGTTACACAAAGCTATATACCTTTTTAACACTTTCCTTAAAATACAACAATATAGAACACCTCTATTTTTCTACATAATCTGTAAAATGTTTGGGTGCACTGAGACAGAGATTGAGACTGGGCATGGTGGCTTGCACCTGGAATCCCATTGCTTAGGAGGCTGAAAACTGGAGAATCACTATGAGTCCGATCTAAATAGTGAGACCCTGTAGACCCTTTAGATCCTGCACTAAAATACATTAAAGAAAGGAAGCAAAGAAGGCAGGAAGGCAGGAAGGCAGGAAGGCAGGAAGGCAGGAAGGCAGGAAGGCAGGAAGGCAGGAAGGCAGGAAGGCAGGAAGGCAG
>NW_004524903.1:794499-800531 GCF_000260255.1 Octodon degus
AGGAAGGCAGGAAGGCAGGAAGGCAGGAAGGCAGGAAGGCAGAAAGACAGAAAGACAGAAAGACAGAAAGACAGAAAGAAAGAAAGAAAGAAAGAAAGAAAGAAAGAAAGAAAGAAAGAAAGAAAGAAAGAAAGAAAGAGAGAAAGAAAGAAAGAAAGAAAAAAGGAACAACTGGTGGGGCCAGTGAGATAGCTCATCGGACTAAAGAGCCTGCTTACCTAAGCTTAGGCAGCCACAAGGACCACAGTTCAGTCCCTGGCACCACACTGGCCAGATCCCGGGAGTGGTGGTGCATGCCTATAATCCCAGCACTGGCAAGGCTGAAAGCAGGAGGATCACCATGAGTCCAAGCTGCATAGTGAGACCCTGCAACAACCAAATATATTTTTTTAAAAAGTAACATCTGCTGGCAGTTTTAGTCTTATGGTTTTAGAAAATCTACAAAAATATAAATGGAAATCATTGGTTAATAAAATATGGTTAACCAATAGTATTATAAACTTCCTTTTCCATAATTATTATTAATAATAATAATAATCAATATTATTATTTTCTTAAACATTGGTTAATTTTTGAAACACGAAATATGCAAGTTGAAAAATTAGATTGATAATCACTTACTGGTAGTTAATAACATTCTGATAAAATGAGAAATTATAATGATCTTTCCCAATAAAGTTTGTTAGATTTCTAGTTTTCTTAGACTTTACTGTTAAATTCCATGTTTTCATTTTTAAATCTGCCTGACTCTTTTTATCTCAGTGTTATGCTTCTACATTATTTTATGAGAGAGGAGTTATCTCTGTTCAGAGAGTCTTAATAGAGAAAACACCCGGGCATCCATTATTGTGTTAGTAGACTAGTGAGCTGTGATGATATTAATCTCAGATGTACTCTTGAGAGGCAAATAAAACAGTTAGCTTGCAACCCAATTTTCAGTTTTTAGAGATCTATATATAACACTCACACAATGAATTGACTATTTCCTATCCCAACTTAAATCTCTATCCTGGAAAGTAAGAGTATGGTGAATTCATAAAGCCAGAATATATTTCTAAAAAAATAGTCATTTCTTATGTGATTATTCTCACCTAGAGTATATTTGTGACACTAATTTTCAAATTTTATCCAAAATGTTCCAGTTCCTTATTACACATATATTATCATTTAATATTCAGCTTTCTACCCTTAGATTACATAAAATTACTGACACTTGTGAAATTATAGACAAATTTATTGTACTAGTTGCTTTAGAAGACAGATGAGATTATGACATAAAATTTTCTAAGACTAAGTTAGCACTTATTTAATATATTTTCTGGTCAAATAATTCATAGTGTTTATAACACAAAAATTCAGAGAGGTTTTTGATATTATTGACAATCCTGAAGAACATGTAAAATATAACAAATTTAAAGTCTTTTTTTTTTTTTTTCTCCAAATGCCTTCAGGGAAGGTTTGGCTGGCTTGAGTTGTGGAGAGCGAACCACAGCAACCTGAGCCTGACTGCTTTGTTGAAGCAGCCACTTAAAGAACTGAGCTAAGGGGCAGGCCCCCTAAAGTCTTTTAATAATAAAAATTTTAAAGATTTTTTTATTTAACAGAAAATAATAGCATTTTAAGGCAACAGTGTGAAGGTACAAAATTAGGTACTTAAATATGTATGCATGAAAAATTCTAGAATTGAAAACTTGAAAATTGGAATTGAATACTTGTGGATGGATAGAAGAGAAATATCTAATATAAATACTAAAGAGGGGGCCTGGCCCTAGCTCAGGCCTTTAAGTGGCTGCTTCCACAAAGCTGTCAGCCTCAGGTTGCTGGAGTTCCAACCTCACACCTCTCCCGCTGGCCAAAAGTGCCCTGAAGGCATTCGAGCAACAACAACAACAACAAAAAAAATACTAAAGAATTTGATCTAAACTACAAAATGTTAGGAAATGGTAAAGCAAGAAGAGCTAATTCTGAGAAGATCTTGAGATGTGTGTATTTAAGGATAATTCTAGCTTATCTTGTTTCTCTGCTAAGTTCTTAGCTTTTAGAATATTCCTCTGTTATACATATTCAAGTGATATCCAATGAATTATTCATCTATGAAATGTTTTTCTTTAATTTATAGACCTTTGTACAAATAATCCTATTTGATTATTCAGTTTTACTCACTTGGTTGTTTTAATTTTAACTTGATACTTTACAAATAAATACTCTTATATTTGTCTGTAGTGGTACTTTGAACAAAAATAATGTGTAATATTATATTCATTCTAAGAAATACAGGTTACACACATATTGTATTTTTAATGATATATGCAAACATCAAGATGCATATCTTTGAAAATCAGAGAGATCATCAATCTTTTCTATGAAAGCATCTCAGACATGACAAAATATGGATGGTGTCATATGGATTTTTACCATACTAAAATATGATATAGAAAGACTGAAAAATTTCATCAGAACTATAAAATATTTAGTTACACATTTATGCAATTAGAGGAGCACTTTAATAAATATAACAAGATGATACTTCAAGTAACATTCAGAGTATTAACATACTATTATTATTTAATTTAAACATTTGACTTCTGTTTAAATGATTGTAGTTTTAGTAGTGAGAATACATGAAATAATGTTGCCACCTATATTGTTTAATGTGATGACTGATTTTCATCACACTGGCAATCCACAGTCACTTAGTAATATTTTGGAGGGTTACAGATGGCCTATCCTTCACAATTTTTCTTCCGGACTGTTTAGATAGGATATTTTGTAATCATAGTTCAGAAACCTATGGAAGAGAGATTCAAAATTTTGTTCATTGTTATGAGACTATTTTTTAAAGTAAAATCTTGCTGTAAACTTTTGATACTTTATAGCTTGTACTCAGTGGAAAAAAGTTTAGAGCCAGTGTGAGATTAAAGTTGGAATCTTCAGGGCTGGCCAAATAGCTCAGCGGATTAAAGCACCTGCAAGCAGGTGCAGGGCCCAGGGGTTGGATCTCTGTGTATTCTGAGACAGAGATTGAGACTGGGCATGATGGCTTGCACCTGTAATCCCAGCTCTTGGGAGGCTGTAAACAGGTGAATCTCTATGAGCCCAACCTAGTAGTGAGACACTGAACACCCTATACACCCTTCCTTAAAAATACAATAAATAAATAAATAAATAAATAAATAAATAAATAAAACTTGGAATCCTCAAGTCATCTTTCTGTAGTGTTCTTGTAGAAAGAAAGGGTTTTCCATCATATGCAGTGGGTGTACTAATTGTTATATCCTCTGGAGATTATTTCCAGTTGACACATTCTCAATGTTTTTGCATTTTTGCTTTTTATTGCTTGATTTAGTAATTGTCTTTCATATTTACTTGCTGAGTTTTCTGTGAGACTATCTTTACAACTTCTTGCAATGTTCTTTATTTCCTGGGTTTTCCATATTTGGTTTTACATTGTTTCTAAAATAGTAAGTTCTTTTCAAAAACATTTGTGCTCCTGCTAATAAAACGCATGCGTGTGTGTGTGTGTGTGTGTGTGTGTGTGTGTGAGTTTTGGAAGAAACTATAGCACTTCAGTATTTACTTAGCACTGAGAGTAAAACACTCTTTACTCTTTAAAACTTTAGAGAGAGAACAAGTGTAGATGGTGACACAGAACATCCTCCTCTTAGAGCTATAGTTGCCACAGATACCTGAGAGGACAATGAGCACTCATAGATTCCAGTTTTCATAGTTCCTCTCCTCTCAGTTTTCACTGGCATTATTTTATTTCCTCACAATAATGACTATATTAAGTTGGTTACAAATGATGAAATTATCTATATGTCAGACAAGAAAATTAAACCAGAATATAATAAAAAATTTTGCTGGGAATTTCTGAGCAAGCTAATGCTAAGGTTTACATTCCACGATGTTTCTCCACTTTTTAAAAACACAGACATAACCCAAGGATTATAGACTGAGAATCAGGCATCAGTAAACCTTGAACAGCGTTGTAGAAAATGTAGATGATTTGAATTTCCATCTCCCTGCATCTCTTGATTCCTTCTCCTTTGAGAAAAATCTTCATCTACTTTCTATTATGTCTTTTACTTTGTACTTTATTTTCCTTTGTTTCTCATATAAATTATGTGATATTTAGATAAAGAAAATGTGGTATTTACATAAGTGGTATTTACACTAATTTTCCATAAAGGAAAAAAAATCTTTAATCTTTGTTGGTAAATGAATGTACCTTGATAACATGGTGTCAAAAAGTATATATTTGTATTCCAAAGATTTAAAATTGCTTGTGCATGGGCCGGGAGTTCCCTGGGCCTGCCATGCTGGCTCTACCCCCGGGCAAGCTGAGTCAGCAATTGAAAATGGTCATTGCAGTGCACGCAAATAATCCCAGCACTTGGGAGTCTGTAAACAGGCAAATCACTACTACATTGATCTATGCAGTGAGATCCTGTAGACCCTGTAGACCCTGTTGTAAAATACAAAAAAAGTTTGTATAAAATTATCAACTACCAAATATATCACAACATATAATAAATATTGAGTGACTATTCAACATCCAACATACATGAACATTTTAAGAAAGCATTTGTGAAAATTTACTGAAAATTTAACAAATGCTCCATATTTGTCTTAGTGTTGTTATGCTTAATAATGAATTAAATATATCAAATCTATTCTTAAATAAACATGAAATATTAATAAACACACTGCAACAGAGATCTTCTGTCCCTGTTTCCTATTTGTTTTCACTGCATAAAATATATTTCTCTTGAGATTTCCTCGTGTAACCATTTATTCATATATATCTCTTTGTTTTCCTCTGAATCATTAAAACTACTATTTTATACTCTTTTTCTAATGATTTCTATACTATATCATCATGAGAATTGCCTTTCCTTTTCCCCTGAATAGAAGGGATATTACACTTTGTGTGTGTGTGTGTGTGTGTGTGTGTGTGTGTATTTATTACATAGATTTGAATTTCACCTTAAGTACCATTAACTTATATTTCAGACTGTGTTAAGGTATTTAGTAAAATGGTGCAATTATTTGTGATAAGAGAGAATTAACAATGTTGAAATCAAATTGTGTACTTCACTTCTTCATGATGGTTGGCAGATCAGATATCAGAGTCTTCTTTCTTCTTCTTGCTTTATTATTTTTGGCTGCGGGTTGTTTTGAGTTGAGTCACTCCTACTGAGATCAATATACCTGGAGATTTGGTTGATGCATGGACACAGTGGGATTTCCTCTCACAGTTCAAGCTGATGTTCAGCATCCCTCCTGAATTTTCAGAGTTTATAATTCTCTGTTATTCTCTTGTTTCTTCTGGCTCAAAATATGGCAGCTTTATGTGAGGGATTTACCTATTGTACACCACGTTCTGTCTATGTTCTTCCTCAGGCTAAAGATCCGTGTACCCATGAATTTCTCCCTACTGGCCAACTCATGCCTACAGCTCTCTATTTTTCCAACAGAATAAATGCATGTTTTTAGGTACCTTCCATGTCTTTCCAAGGATCTGCACTCTTAGTGTTCATCTTTACCATCAGTGAGGAATTTCACCTGTTATAAGGCTGGCTGCTCAGGCATAGAAGAAGTTCCATGATCTATTCATATTTCATTTTCGAATTTTACTAGCTAAATATAGGTATAATCATGCTTTTTGCTCACTGGAGACTGAAAACAGTATTTTTGTAGATATGATTTACATAGATTGTACAGTATATCTCCTTTTCAAAAGAAAATGAAGCAGTTATTTGCAAGTGCAAAATCGTCCTGAAGTTTTTATTGAAATGAGTACCTTTTTGGATGTAGATTTTGGATTTGAATCAAATATGTGTCATAGATATAGGGTATGCTTCTAGAAACCATTAAGAAAATTATGTGATAAAAGTGCCATATTTATTAGATCTAGAAGAGATATGTAATCCAAATCCATCTAAAAGTTGTTACAGATTTTTGGTGGTGGAAAAGTCTAGGGTTAAATAATCACCTTTTTCTTAAGGGTTGTTGGGTTAATCAAATATGTA
>NW_004524903.1:800656-804308 GCF_000260255.1 Octodon degus
GGCATGTGGTGCTGGGGGATTGAACCGCGGTCCCTGATGCTTTTGCTAAGCTTGTTCTAAGTAGGTGCTTTAGACCACTGAGCCATCTCTCCAGCCCATGTAGATATTTTTTTTTATATGAGAAAATAATTCTGGAAAGAAACACACAAACTGCAGACAGAGGCATGAGGAGGGATCCTGGATTCTTAGGCATCTGCTTGCATGTTTGGGTCAAATGCTCATGCAGTGTTAGCATCGCCTAACTCCAGCGTTCCTTGCATCTCAGTCCCTATATTTCTTTTATTGTTACAAACAGCTTGAAGTTTATTTTTATTGTTATTAATCGAAATATGTCTTTCTTCCTTTTCAAGTTTTTTTCAAGAGGCAGAGACAGCAATGCTACATTTGTTACAGTGAATTTTTATGAGTATAAATGTGTTTCTGAAATATACAAATTTATTATTGAATGTTAAATTTTTTTATTCTTCTATTTGATTTTATCCTTTAAATAAAGTGAACAATATCTTAGTGTCTATATTCTATATTACCATTTACAGTTATAAGGTTTATTACAGACAGAGGAACATAAAATGTCCATTAATAAATATATAAGCTGAGGATGGACCATTTCATTTTATAATCAAATAAAATAACTACTAGCACATATGCAGTCTAAATGTGTCATGCTGGTATTTGTTCTGGACTATTCAGTCCACTGCAGTACTTACGTCTTTTAAATTATCTTTAGTTATGTGACTAGCTTGGGAGCAGTGATAATGTCCAGAAGTGCTATCATGTAGTTCGTTGTAGAATTTTTAATCTCAAATAGTTAAATTTTGTAATTCTTTTTTTAAATAAGAATACCTAATGCTGAGATATTTATTAAGAATGAAATTGGGGCTAGTGATACTCAAAATTGACAGTTTGACATACAAAGAGGTGATTCTTGTTCTTTTTTCTGTATTAGAATGAATAAGAAGATAACACAAGACAGACAGACGCACATATGGGAGAGAGAGAGACAGAGAGACAGAGAGAGAGACAGGAGACAGAGAAACAGGATCAATATCATCTTTTCATCTAAATACCATCAATGCATTCATGAGGGCAATATTTAGAAGTTTTCCCTTCAACATTATTGACTTAAATATTAATTTCCCAACACATAAGCTTTGAGATACACACTAGAAACAGCAATGATCATGAAAACTGCTTGGAGAGACTGAGTCATTGTCAGTTGAGGTAACTGAGTAAGAAAGATAACAAAGCCCACTTACCAAATGGTTAGGGGCATTGAACAAATATATGAATGAACAAAATATGAATGAAACATGAACAAAATATGAATGTGGTTGGCATAGCCACCATCGTGCTGTTTGTTTCTACAACATTAGCTCGCTGATCATAATAGAGATGTTAAAGAAAAAATACTTCCTGGAAAAACTCTGGTAAAGGGCATCTGATATTGCACTAGAAATTAATTCAAAATACATGTGCTTAAGTGTTAAATTTATTAATAATGTATATTTGTGTGCCATAGAAACAATTTGACTTTAGTAATAAATTTGGGTTAAAATGATTTTATCAACTCTTAATTGATAGTTGCACTCAAATTTATCTAATATTTATTTCATTTATATGATGGTGATTATACTGTGTCAGAGTTCCCAGAAATATAATCCCAAAAGTAGAGAGAAAAGTTTATATCATAATTTATTTAAAGAAAATGCAAACTTTAAACTTTTTAATTGTCTGTAATCAGGGGTTCATTTATAGGGATTTTAAAAATTCACTTTGAATTTGCTAATGAAAATCTTTTAATCCATTGTTTTTTAGATCTTCTTTGACCTATTAGTTTAGTGTGTGCAGATAACTACAATATTTTAAGCTACAAATAGCATTTGTAGAACTGCCACAATAAAATCTCCAATTAGCCTAATGAACAATTGGATTTTTGTCTTGATGCCATAATGTTTACTTAATAAAATTTTATTCATCGTGTAAAAATGCCTATTCCCTTAGTCACTGAAATAAATAACCTTGCAATTTGCATAGAGACACATAAGCCTGTCACATGTGCCCATTGACATATGTGTTTTTAAACCATCACTCAGATACATCTTCTCAGAAATCATACTCTCTGTAGTTGGAGCAGCCAATTATAAAATGTGAAGCAAATCAAGAGAGACTGTAAAAACACAGCTCTGTCACAAGATAACCTATAATTGAGCACAAGCCAGAGTACTCACTTTCTCATAAGAACCTGAATTTCATTGATCTACGTTTATGAAACAAGTTATTGCTAATATCTGAGAAATGACTTGGGAACCTGTGGAGACACATGCTGAGTAGCCCATCATTACCTGTGGTTGTCAAGGTAACACGTGATCTGTAATCCTTACTAACAGATGTCTTCTAGATTGTAGTACCTAGAATAACCCTGTTACCACTCATAACTAATGTGCAAGTCTTGATGTTATGCACAAGCGAGTCAGTCAATATAATAGTTCTCTCAAAATAGACTTAATTATTTTCAAACTCAGTAAAACTGTTCAATTTAAGTACATGTAATACATGGTCAGGTTAAACTACAGGTTGATGGTAAGAATTAAGTAAGTCCTATCAAGTCTCATAATAAAGACATATATCAATGAACAAAAAACATGTTTCTATTCCATCTAATATTGCATATAATCTCACTCTACTATTGCTAAAGCAAAATATCTGAGATTTAGTACTTTACAAAGAAAAAATAGTTTCATCATGAAAGTTTTATTCACAGTTCTGAAAGTCTATGAACATAGTATAGTCATGAGCCCCTGATGAGGACTCCATGATGGATAGCATCATTAGAAGGGACATGAAACATGAGAAGTCACAGAAAGAGGTAGCTAGAAAGAGAGACAAGAGTTCTGAAAAATCAAAAGAAACTCTTTCAGGGCCAGCCAGATAGCTCAGTGGACTAAAGCACCTACTTAGGCACAGTGCAGCGGCCAGGTTGATCCCCAGCATGTGGTGCCAGCCCTGCCCCTGGAACACACTGAGATGGAGACTGAGACTGGGTATGGTGGCGCACAACTGCAATCCCAGTGCTTGGGAGGCTGAAAATAGGAGAATCACTGCGAGTCCTATCCACGTAGTGAGACTCTGTACTAAATACAAACCAAAAAAGAAAAAAGAAAAGAAGTGCCTGCATAGGCAGACATAGCGCATGCTTAGGCAGATGCATGTGTCAGGAGTTCAATTACCAGGACTGTCATGCCTGTCCTGCCCCTGGGGCGCACTGAGACAACAATTGAGACTGGGCATTGTGGTGCATGCCTGTAATCCCAGCACTTGGGAGGCTGTAAACAGGCGGATCACTAGTCCAATGTACACAATGAGACCCTGTACACACTGCCCTAAATACAAAAAAAGGGAAAGAAACTCTTTCATGTTGAAGTAAACATAATATAGTTCAAGGAGTATGAGAATCAATGTGCGCTTCCACATAAAACTAAATGTAAAGCTTCCATTTAACCCAACAATACATCTTCTTGGTATATTCCCCAAAGAGTTAATGACATAGTACAGTGAAACCAGCATGTCTATGTTTGCAGCTGCCTGTGTCATAATACCAGAACCTGGAAGAAGCCTATATGCTCATCAACAGTGATGAAAGATATTGGAATAT
>NW_004524903.1:812508-816346 GCF_000260255.1 Octodon degus
GCTGCGCCTGGGCTGGGACTGGTCCCGCGGGCGCAGGGTAGCAGGAAACTCTCCACACACTCACCGGACCTGGGCTAGGACTGGGTCTACTATCCCTTTTTAGATAGGCATACTGTGCTATAAGATGATTTTATAATTGGATGGAGGAATCCAGCCACCAGGGTTCCCCATCTCTTGATCTCTTAACCCTCTATCCAGGACATGTGTTGTAGCCAAAATGGGATATCCAAAGGTTGAAAGCAAGTAGTGCTGATGCCTACACAAGGCCAAGTACATCTGGTATCTAAATTCTATGGAGTTTAGCTTTAAGGAGAGGCTTAACAGGTTAGAAACTGACCCAAAGGATACCCTGTATGGTTCTTATGTAAGGACTAAACACGGGAATGTTGTATTAGATTCCTATGACTAATTGGACATGCTATGTAAACTTCCCATGATTAATACTTGCCTTTCCTGCCCACAGACCCATCTTAGAAAGCCAAATCCATTACATTTGATTCCTTGTTTGAAAACCTCCTCAGCCAATGGGATCAATTAAAGCCCCTGACAGGACATCTCATTATCAACCTACACAGTCAGTACCCCTAGAAGATGAAGCAAACCCCCAGAGTGCACCCCACATCAGGGTCTCTGTCTGCCTAAAATAGGAGGCAAAAATCAGAGAACTCAATGTCTAAGTATACCATCACGTTCCCCTTTAAGGAAAGCAAGCATGGACAATGCCATCCAATTTCTGTCTTTGGACCCAGGCATTTCTTATCATATGACATCAATTGCTACTTGTGTTTTCTGTTGAACTGGACATGAGCATACATCTTTGTTTATCTGTTTATTATAACCTTACTAGTCATACCATATATATTTAGTCTCTTAGTCACATCTGTTTCTTCTTATTTACTATCCATTAATTTACTTGTGATGTTCCCATTCAAGGATCAAAACCTGCCTCCACATATATGGCTTATCAATTAGTCTACAGAGGAAGCGTAGAGCTCTGTTGGCTTAAGACCAGAAAGGGTGTGATTTCTCTGGTCTCCTCATAGGTAGAGTCAGCACTCCTATTAAGGTAGAAGTACTATAGAAAATTTTCCTTTCTCTGCACCTTTAAAATTTTAGGGACCAAGATGCCATGAGGGAATAACACAGATACTACAAGAGGACCTATGAAACCACTACCTCTTTACTCACCTGAACTTCACAATACCCCCTTGACTAGGAACCTGGTAAAACTAGTGTAAATCATGCTTTGAGAGAGCCAACAGGAGTTGCTGTAGGTAAAGTGCACATTTCAAATCCTCAGAGCCAGGGGCCAGGGAGATAGTATAGTAGAATAAGCACTTGCCTGGCAAGTGCAAGGTCCTGAGTTCAATCCCTGGTATCATGGGGGGGGGGAAGAATTCCTCAGGGACATTCCACAGGATCATTTTGTTTTATTCTTGTGGCTCATGGGGCTCTTTGCATTGATGCCATCTCCACTTCCACTGATAGGAGCCTTCTGGCCCTGAGCATGCCTTACCCATTGAACATTTACTCTATTTGGCTATTTTTTCCAGATCTTTTTGTACAGTATCCAGTTCTTTGTTCATCATGGACAAGAACCTAAAACCTGTCCAAACCCATAAGCCATGGGAAAAGGATGGCATTCACAAATTAGATTATAGAAGCTTTCCTCTTCCTTTCTCGCCCTTTGTTTTTCTTTCACTCTTTCCTCTCTGAGAAGAGCCAGCTGCCTTGCTAGCTGCAAGTATTCTCAGAAAACTCACACAATGCATTCATGACAGAGAACAAAATCTACAGTCAAAAGTTAGTGCAGAATAGAATTTACACACACAGATGCCAGGAGTTTTGCTTACAAACAAAGGAGTGTTTAGAAATACTTAGGAGAGTATTCATCCTTGGCTGAGGTTTGAAAAGCTGGATCCCCTAGTTTGATTATAATTTTATGAGAAATTCGTAGCATCCCATTTAAAATTAATATAATGTAGCACATAGATGTTGTTAACCTGTAATTTTTAATACTTCCCCAGCTAGAGGTTGAAAATCTATACTTTTTAGTTGTTTTGTCCTTGTCAGTGCCATCTCCACTAAAAGAAAAATTGCCCCATCCCAAAACTTGGGGAGCATCTCCCCGTCAGACTCACCACATGCTATGCATATATCTTGGATTTTCTGCTCTAACTGCAAAATGCTAGCTTCTTTGTGTGTTCCAGGAAAGCAGAAGCCAGTTCTCTTCATGGATTTGTTCAAAGTGCAACTAAGTTTATGTGTTTTTTTTTTCCACAGGAAAAAATTGACTAGCCTCCCAACATGGGTATAACTGAATCCATTGTTTGAAATCTCAGATCCAAGCCTCTTCCTGGGATGCCCAGTAACAAACTCTAGTCTAATATGATGAAACCAGGCTACTCCTGGGCCTCCAAGTCACAGAAACTGTTATTAAATGTTTATTATTTTCAGCAGCAAATTTGGAATAATTGGCAATACAGGGATAGATAACTGAATTAAGATCCAAATTTTTAGGACAAATGAAATTGGAATGTGTTTGATTAAATAGATGTGTTTCCCAATTGGGAAGCCTCCAAAAGAAGTAAAAGCAAATGTCATTAGATAGATTTCTTGTTTAAGTTGCACAAAGAGAAAGATTCCATCAGGCCAATAGCAGTTTCAATAGTGAGAGTTGAACTCATTCTATATGATTACCCTCCTCTTTCATGTCTCCCTTACATCAGTCATGAAGGTTTTCAAAGATAAAGGTTAAATTATTTATTTTTCTCCATATTTTGTATTTTTTAACATCTTCTATTATATTACAGTGCTATAATCACTTTTAAATGATTACTTCTAGGCTGTGGAACAAATTGCTGAAGCTTCAATCATTCTAACAGGGAAACTGACTTTGCTATACAAGTATTTTGTATTAGAAGCATGTTTTCAGGAAAAAAAATCATGCTCTTAAATCAAGGTTTTAAGGTATTTAATTCTAACAGAGACATAATTTTCTATAGTTTTTATATCTTTTCTTACCTCATTAATTCTTTCTTTTATCCTACTATTTGTCCTTTTAGCGCAGAGTTTTGCTATAAAACTCAGGCTGGTGTTGCACTCACTTTGTAGCCAAGTCTTGAATTCTCAATGATCTTTTTGCCTCAGCCTCCAAGATGCTGGTATTACAGAAGTACACCACCACCACCCAAAGCCAAACCTTTCCTTCTAACTCTTTTTAAAAATGTCACATGAAACATTTAAATAATTATTCTTTCTCTGTTTATTTTTACTTTTCACTCTGTCTCTTCATATAAGATAGCATATGGATTGAAAAATAAGTAAAATTTTATAGCATTGTAGAAAAAGTTTAAGAAGTTTCTTGAAGCAATTAAATGAGGAATGAAAAGTTACTGCAATGGAATTAATGAGATAGAGTTACGGTTGATAATTCGAAGCTTTCTTCTGGTATAAAATAGGGGTTGTGCAAGACAAAAATGCAAATAGTGATCAAATTGTGTTTCCTAGTGTAACACTAAAGAGAAAAACAAGAAAAACAAAAAATAACAGGAGCTGTATGTAAAAGTTGTGTGCAATTGCTTACTATGCAGAGCTGAAACAGACCAAGTATTTTCTTCTCTCAAGATGCATTTGAAAATATAGAGTTCTTTTAGGAAGAAAGAACAGAGATTTTGCAGCCAGGACCCTTGAAGCACTGTGGGTGTTGATTTTCTGTTAGGAAATCTTTTTTTTTTTTTTCCTGTTTATCTCTTCCTCTATTTCTATGGTTTCTTCCCTCTTTTATGCTTTGTCAGTGCTGCTGAATGCTGATGAGACAATGCAGGGTTTAAACATC
>NW_004524903.1:816446-820158 GCF_000260255.1 Octodon degus
CAACAAGGAATGTATTTATTGTGTTCCACAAACTAACAAAAAGTAAACCATACATATACAAGAAGTTATCATGGTGAAAACTTTGATTTTGATGAGAGTAAAAATTATTTAAATACTTAGATGAAATGAGGAAGAAAATAATGAAAACTATTACTTAATAATTACTATATATCAGGTATATTTCTGGAAACTACATGTCATAGTGATATTTAATAAATACAATTAAGATTGTTGTAAAACAACTTCTAAACTAGTAAGTACTTGAGAAATTTGCCAATAATAAAAATTTAATAGAAAAGATTCATCATTTTAAGTGTCCTTTTTGAATAAGGAATTTTAACCCTTCAGGAAAAATTTTATACACAAGCATAGCAATTAAATAGGAATTTCTCTTTAGCACTAAAAATTTAACAGTGTTTATTGTGTTATTGTGGCACATACAAAGACATTCTATGATCTGACAGATACATCTTTGGAAGTATGAACAAGAAGTTAAATGTAAATAAAACCTGAGTGACAGTCAACAAGGTTTGCCAAAATCTAAGAGTTACACAGAGTTATGTCTAAGAGACAAATACCAAAAGAAGCGACAGAAAAAAAAAATAGGCATAGAGCATTCAGGGTATATCAGATGTATTGGAAATGTAAAAACACATTGAAAAGTGATTTTCAAGACAGATTGCTCAGGCGGGGAAGATAGTTTGGCAGTCTAAGTGCCTGATTGGTAAACACAAGGACCTGGGTTCGAGCCCTGGTGCTGCATGTCCTGCTGGCCTCGGAACACTGGCCCCACTGTGCAGGCCACTGAAACACTGCGTGGAGGTGCATGCCTGTAATCCCCAGTGCTGGGGGGGGGGAGGCTGAGACAGCAGTATCATAAGAAGTCCAAGCTGCATGCTGATATCTGTATCAAATAAATAAATAAATAATATATTTTTTAAAAAATTAAAAAAGGATTATTCAAATTAAACCCCTCAAAATTCCTTAACATATAATAAACAGCGAATAAAAATAGGACATGATTAAATTTGTCAGTCTAATTATTTATTTATTTCATTTTAATTTTTGCAGGAAGTAAAGACCTTGTAGGAATGTAATTATTTCTTGACCCTTCCTACCTATATTCTGAATGGACAGTCTGGGGTATGAGGTAAAGTGAGGGTCATCTTCCGAGCTGCCTTAATATTGAACATTTAAGAATTTCATCAGGAGAAAATTTCTAATTGTGTTTACTAATTAGGAATAATCTAAGTCATTTAAGTTCTACCAGTGATCATGCATGTGGCTCTTTTTCTTCCCTGAATTGAGTTTTTATAATTAAAAACTCTCCTTTTATCTATTCCATTGGAGATTATTAGTGTTTTTCTCACCTCAGTTAATGTTTATTCTTAACATTTTCAGCAAATTTTAGGTGCAAAGATCACAAAGTGACAGGGTAATTAGGAAAATAATGAGGTTTCATTACTCAAACATAAGGGGAAAAATGGTGCTATTTCATTACCTCCTCAGTTCTGCAGCGATTTTTCTAGTTCTTGCATTTTTTAGTCAACATCCCATTTAATCTCTGGATAACACTTTGTTTGTAACGACCTACCAACAGAGAAGCATGCTGGAATTACCATAAATAAATTGGTAATTCAGGGAAAAAAGAAATAGAATATTACTTCTTTCCAAATTAGTTATAGTTTATCAAGGTAATACATTAACATGATATTGTTACTTTTACTGCATGAAAGTCATTCTTTATGGAAAAAGATGAGAAAATCATGCCCTAATCAGATAATTGATAGACAGACAGACAGATGATAAGTAGGAAAGACAATTTTGATAATAGAAGAAAATGTTCCACACCAGCTTTATGCATCAGCAACAGTAAGTTGGAAACATTTTCTCTGAGGCATGTTTCACAGTGCTACTTTTGGGGTTTAATCTGAGAAACATTTTAACCCTGGGATCAGTAGATTAAAAAGATTTGTCCTTTGCCGTGGCAGCATAACAGAGGCACACAGCATCTTCCTGGGCGTGCGCCTTGTGTGGGTCCCAGGACAGGCATCCCTTATAGGCAGTCAGAATAGGCAAGAAATAAGAGTGGTTAGGAGCTGCTGATTGTAACAAGAGAGGGAGGTTGGATTCTCCCCAAGGTGCTTACTAGTAAATTTAAAATATTAATGAAATGCCTACCAGAATACCTTAAAACATGATCCACAGTGTTTTTGGTGCCTGTACCATCAGGGCCTGAAGCTTGATTTATTTCATCTTTACTGTGGGACAGATGTGGTTACTTGCTTCTAGCCAATAAAATGCTGAAGTGGACGATTATTATAGAGAGTAGAGTTAAGGCCTGGGGAACCTCTGCCCTTCCATTCACAGGAGCCTGGCAATCCCAAGGGCCAACCTCCGCCTCGATACCCTGTCAATCATGTTGTTGATCATGCTCTGAATCCTAACAGGAGTTGTCTCAAGTGGACTGCCTATTTTAAATCTTCAAGCTCATTCTCCACCTATACTATTTTTCCTTCCTGAGGCCCATAACACGGTTCCTTTCCATTTCTGCAATTTCCATCCCCACAGCATAAGCCTGTTGGTTTTGAGCATGCCTTACCCTTTAAAGTTTATTAAACTTAGCTGCTATCTCTGTGCCACTGTGTGCAGCATTCAGTTCTTTGTCACACAAGAGTCTGAAGCCTGTCTGGGACTCCATCACCAACTGTGATCCCTTGGCAAGCACAGCCAAGAGGCAAAACGGGGCATGCAGATTGTGAAGGTCCCATCTCTGCAAAACTCAGCCAAAAGGCTTTCTAATGTTCTTTCTTCTTCTGCCTGTCTCAAATTATTTAACTTTCTTTTTCTTTAAATTAGTTTTCAGAAAGATGGAATAAATTGCACATTAGAGGATCCTGGCGCACACTTGGAAAGAAGGAGAAACCTGTTCTCTCTGTCAACGATCTACAGAAAAGGCACTGCTTCAGTCCTCTGCCACCTGCTCCAAACCTGCTGGCTATCAGGCTATTGACAAACCTGCCTTCAGATGTCTCCTCCTAGGTTGCTTCTCTCCTCTCCAGGTTCCTTCATTCTATATCATTCTAATATTGTTATAAATTTAATCTCAAGTTTATTTCTCTATCAAATTCATTTCTCTACATTTACTTCTCCATTGAAAATGGTGTATAGAGTGTGGTTGCTAACTGTTTCCTTTGCAGGTTTCATTGGCTAGAGAGCTTATATCCATCTGTGGCATGTGTTAGAGAAAAATGCAGGAGAGTTCATGACAAAACAAGAAACTAGGGAGGGTTGGGCATAATTTACAGAGGCTCAAAATGTAAAGCTGAGGGCGTTCTTGGACTGCTAGTGGTAGCAGGGTCTGAAATCCCACTGTCCTGGCCTAGCAGCAGCTCAGGTGGTCTTCCTAGTTACTTGGATCCCTTTCCCTACCTTCAGTTCTTAACCTGCCCACTACTGTCTTCTTTACCCATTAGACTTGCCTCCTCTTTGCAAGTGAGTGAGCAAGCTCTTCCTTGGTTACTTAAAACAAATAGGGGAAAGCTTATCAGGGTGCATAAGCCACATTCCTCCAGATATTAGGTCATGATTAAAGGTTAACTGACATGTCCCTCCTCTCTATTAGCCGGGATACCTATGCAGGAAAATTTATTAGGATTTTGTAGCAGTGTCTCAGTGCAAAAATGCTCACTATCCCTTTTAATTTTTTTTT
>NW_004524903.1:820258-822273 GCF_000260255.1 Octodon degus
CACAACTGTAATGGTAGGTGTTCTGTTTAATAAGGAGAAGTTTATATGATAGAAATAAAACTATTCTACATTGCATAGAAAGAGTTATGTGAGGGGCTGGGGAGATGGCTCAGTAGAATAAGTGCTTGCCTAGCACACACAAGGGCCTGAGTTCAGCCCTTGGTTCTGCCAAAAAAAAAAAAAAAAAAAAAGAAAAAGAAAAAAGAAAAAAAAAGAAAGAAAGAAAGAAAGAAAGAAAGAAAGAAAGAAAGAAAGAAAGAAAGAAAGACAAGAGTTATGTGGGAAAATGAAGACAAGATTGAAATATTTTACACTGTTTTTGACCAACTGTAAGTAATGAAATGCCACCAATTTTCCAAGTTACTTGAAAAATTAAAACTAAGTTAATGGCTTCTACTCTCTCAGGTTCATTTAAGGATCCTATTCTGAAACTTAAAAAAAATTATAAGTACTATAAATTCTAAGTGATATGAATAACCCAGATATTAGATAAATTCATTAACATTAATATTCACTTTTGTTTCAAAATTGTAATTAAAATTACACACACAAATAGCATAATATTCATACAGACCAGAATAATATACAAAACATCCAGAATCTTTTTTTTTTCAGAATCTTACTCTGTTCATTTCTCTCTTGTTTCTCACTATTATACCTTCAAGTAATGTATGAAATTAAATTTTTTCATCAGTTTTAAAGTTATCTGCACCATTTTGTGTCAAAAAGAAGTGTAAAATCATGCCAGGATACTCCTGAAGTTATCTGACCTTTCTCCATCATTCAGTGTAATTTTATCAAAAGTTCTAGTCACGTTAAGAGCTCTCCGATTCTGGGTTAAGCCTCGTTATATAGTATGACCCTAATTGTATATTTCTTTATTTTCCCCTAGTCACTATGTTTCTTGCAAATATTAATTTCATTTCATTTGTAACACTTATATAACAGTTTCACCAGGTGTCCTTTTTACTTTTTACTCATAGTTGGGACAAAATACTAACACCCAAAATGAAGGAAGAAAAGGTTTATTTATCTCACGGTGGAGGTTTCAGTACATATGCAGCTGGCTCCCAGGCAAATGGCCTCAGTTCAGGGCGGCAGGACATAACAAAGCGCAGAGCAGGAGCAGCAGCTGCGGCGCCCATCAAGCCTCTCTCTTCCTTCTGTGCTGCTTGTGACTGGGCTGTGACGTGGCCAGGCAGCAATCAGAACTCCTCCCAGGAAGCGGGGTGCAGAAGCCTTTCTGGACTCCTCTCTATACCTTCACTGTGTGGAGTCACCCCGGGGCAGGTCCTCCCTGCCCTTGGCGGGCACCCCACGGCCCAGGGCGTGGAATCCACAAGCAGATCCAGCCAAGCTTCCTGCTTCTTGGGTTGACACCACGTATCAACCACCGCAGCAGGTCTACTGAACGCTCGCTGCTGTGGCGTATATCCGGATGCCCCACCAGGTCGCACGTGCTCAGAGTGGGGCTGTTGGGAAATGACCCAATCCTGGGCCCCAGGTCCATGCTTGAATTAGATCTCTGATGAGATCCTAGCGCGATGCGATGCTGGGAGGCAAACCCTGGCTGCAGGGGCTGACCGCGGGGTGGCCCGGAAGGGTCCCGCTGGCCTCCTCCTCTCCTGATTCCTCCCTGTCCGCCCTGCCGTGAAGCAGCCCCCTCTGCCAGGTGTTCCTGCTGCGCCGCCCTGCCTCAGAGGCAGCTGATGATGGACTGACGCTTCTGCAACCTATGAGCTAGCATAAGCCTCTCTTCCTTCAAGTTGTGACTGTCAGGTATCCTACACAGTGACGAGGAAGTAGCTGAGACACCTCCCAGTAACCTCAAGATGCCCAATACCGTGTAAATTCTACATTTTTCCTAGTATGTTGCCTACTGAAGTTGGGTTAGTTCGTCATTTAGGTTTGACTTTTGACCTAAGGATATTCCAGATTCAGTTCTGTCACTCTGACACAGCCAATCCAGACACCTCTCTTCTCTATTTAGGAAAATGTCTTTGCAGATGTAGTTA
>NW_004524903.1:824263-825102 GCF_000260255.1 Octodon degus
AAAAAAATAGATTGTAAAACTTGGACCTTGACTAGAAAGACACTGTGGAAGGCAGCCTTGCCCTGAATTCCAAGTTGAGCAGAAGCTCATCACCACATTCAAGGCTGAGAAAATTTAAAATGCAGAATAGCTGGTTTTCTAAAATAAAAAAAAAAGTTCTTCTAAACTCTATAAGCTGCCTAGTAACTGATTTAGTGAGCCTGCGCTTCTATTCAACACCTCCACCTACGGGGCTCCATGTGATTCCTGGCCTTTAGCAGCCTGGCAAATTCCCACTCTCTGAATACCCAGAATAAATTTGGGATTGAGAGGCCATGTGGCAAATTGCTCTGATCTCCTCTCAAAGGGAATTATTTTTTCTCCTATTTCCAATAAATGTTGCCCTAATTTTCTCCTCTTTGTCTGTGACTTCATTCTTTGAATCCATGAGGCAACAGCTTAGTTTGATGAGGTTTATGCTGAACGGTTTTACTATCAGAGCTTTTGTTCTCGCTTTGCAGAATGAACTCATGCTACACCTCAGACACCTGAGTCATTGAAAGTTTCTCCTTAGTGATTCTGCAGAATCTATTTGGCATCATCGTTATTACCTCATTGCTCATCTCTAGCTCTGCTTTGGTAAAGTCGTCTCACTTCTTACGTAATGCTCTGGGTAGCACTTTCCCAAAGTCAGCAGGTTCTTTGTAGATATAGTAACAGCAGTTAAAATATAAGACTTTGTAGATTATAATCCTTTTTACTAGAAAGAGTGATCTCAGTAGATATTTCTTCACTATAAATCAACTCATTTCTTCTGTAAAATGTACTGTTAGAGTAAATATGAGAAAATTTATGTCAAA
>NW_004524903.1:825757-828577 GCF_000260255.1 Octodon degus
AAATGAAAATGAAATATTTCCTAGTGTCATGGAACAGTGATTAAAAAAAAAATTGAAATTGACTTAAGTAAAGCAGAGCCTTGTGGATGTGAAATGGACTGAACATAATAAACAGAATGTCAATGCATGAAGGGGAGAGCCGCAGGGATCAGTGAGGGCTGATCTTATTTAACAACTTAATTAATGATCTGGAAGAAATCAGCAGCATCAGTGTGTTAATGAAATTTGTAGCTGTTATCAAATTGGAAGTTTTGCCAGTGTCAATTAAGATAGCAAAAATATTTTAAAAAAGAACTTTGAGAGGTTATAATTGTCAAGAATAAAAGGTAAGTGAAACTTTTAATTTGTTAGAACAAAAATAATAAACTTTGAAAATCAAGAATATTCCACTTAAACAGGAATATTGGAACATTTTAAAAATATTTTAAAATAAATACATCTAGAGCAAAGTACTACATAGAATTTAGACTGCTTTTGAGGGCTTGAAGTATTTAACATATATGCATTTTAAATCATAATTTTCCATACATATTTCTAAAGTAAAGGACAAAAACAGTACAATGAAAATAAATGTAACTGTAAAAATAATGGTAGAGTTTTATGGAATTCAATGCTTCATGGGGAAAATGGTAAATTTAGAAAATCAGAATTTCAACTTACTTCAATTTATTTATTAATCTTATTTATACAATTTAGGTATATATAATAAACACATTCATCATAGGAAATGTACCTATCCATTGTACACCTTGATTTGCCTTTTTTCCCATCCACCTCAACTTCCTTAAATCTCCCTTTACTCTTCTTAATAGCAAATCTTTGTTTCTTTGTTTCTGGATTAAAAAGTGAGACCAGAAGGACAGAGAAAAGTTAGTTCAGCTTAGTGTAGTCAGTAATTTCAAGCTGAAAATGAAACAAATATGCATAGATGAACAGTTCTGTGTATTTATCAGTAGCAGCACCATGATAAAGGTTCCCTACATTCATTTCTTACGTGAATAGAGTACTTAGGAATGAAACTTGCATACTTTGTTGAGATATCATAAAAAGCTCTTAAAATTGTAAAAGATACATTTTTATATAGAAGCTTTTATGTAGAAGTTACCATAGCAAAACATCAGAATTTTCTTCTGTAATTTTGCTAAACATCAATATTTATGGAATTATTAGAGAGATTAACAGAAGTGCATTTTCAAAATACCAAACATCATGTCTGTCGTATCATAGGTGCTTCACAAATGCTAAATAAACTGTTTGTCTCTTAACCTTTCATCAGTGCCAATGAATTTCATGAACTGCAGATAACAACTTGGGGAGAGCTTGTGTAAATTAGCGTAACATTAAATTAGTACTGGTAGCAGTAAATATCATGCACAGAAACTTCACTTTTGTGAGCAAAAGGAGATAATTCTGCAATTTGTCTTTCAGAATGATTCAGTTGCAAATAAATCTCTAAGCACTATTATACCCCAGCAGAACCAAAATGAATGCACTGTATGCGCTCAGTAAGCAATCGCTGAACGGACACCATGCTCAGCACTAGTCAGTTTCCTGGAAGCTCAGCGGAAACAAAATAACTAACCAGAAAGCCTTTGAAGACTTTGTACTTCAGAAGAGGAAAACGCACAATCCAAGAAAGAGATCCTATGCTTGTGACAGAGGAAAAAAGACAAATGAACAACCGAAGTGAGAGACCAGGAGCAGGGAAAATGGATTGGTGAGGAAGGGATGGTGGAGAACACCAACAGTACACAGCACTCCAGTAAAAACTTGAGCCTGCCTACATTTGTGCAGTAGAATTCCAGCAAATCCAAAGCCACAACGAAGTGTCTGAAACAGTGTGAAGAGAATGGCGGGGGGGAGGGAAGAAGAAGAGGATTGGGGCAGTGACGGTTTTATGAAGGAAAATCTCCACTGAAACTGGTAATAAATACCTCTTTATGATTGTTTACATCACTGTTAATAGATATCATTGGAGAATAGGAAACGGAAAAGGGGAATTATGCTATTTTGTCTTAATTGAAGTCCCCTTCTATAGTACATTGAATAATTACAGGAGTCAAGGTGTAACAGAGGGGCCAGTCAGGAATCACTTGCAGTGAGGCTGGTGTCAGCTAGTGACAGAGTAGCAAGAAGAGGTTAAGTGATGGACGTGTCTTGAAAATAAAGCTCTGTTTTATACATGTGAGGAATGAAAACCTCACGGCTCATCGAAGCAATGTACCTTCAACAACTGAAAAACACAGTTTGGTTTTATTTTTACCCTGCAGGGACTGAGCTCAGGATCTTGCAGTTGCCAGGCAAGCTATCAGCTATCTATTCAGCCACCGAGCTATCTCCCTGGCATCTACTTAAAATATACTAACCAAAATAGTATATTTATATTTGCAACAAAATTAGATAACAATCTGAATATTATTGTTAAATTTAAGACTCATACAACTCTATAACCCAAATTAATCTTTTATTACATTTTAATTTTGTTTTTGTTTCATAAGAAATGATGTTTTAGGACTTCCGGGTCACGGCCGAGCGGGCTCTCACGTGGAGGCGGGACGGTGTGTCCTGCAGAAATGATCACCAAAACTCAGAAAGTAGACCTGGATGTTGGGCTTCCAGAGAAAAAGAAGAAGAAGATGGAGGTGGTCAAAGAACCAGAGACTCAATACTCAGGTGTAAATGATAAGAATTATTTTGCTGATAATTCTGTGAGAACCACATCCCACTCTAGGACTGTAAGCCAAGAGCAGATGTCCCATATACCCTTGTTGAAGAAAAAAAAGAAGAAAAAGACAGGCCACA
This sequence comes from Octodon degus, assembly GCF_000260255.1. Taxonomy (NCBI): domain Eukaryota; kingdom Metazoa; phylum Chordata; class Mammalia; order Rodentia; family Octodontidae; genus Octodon; species Octodon degus. The sequence goes on from NW_004524903.1 coordinate 828,560, forward strand.
GCAACTTTTATGAAGAAC
>NW_004524903.1:828677-831413 GCF_000260255.1 Octodon degus
GGTTTATATTAGCACATAAAATACATATTTTTGACAAAAGGATAAGAGATTACTTGATATCATGGTTATTTTATCATTTTGAGAATTTTAGCAGGCATTAAACTATATCTATATATATGCATACTTTTGTTTGTTTATAATGTATTTCCTGAAGAAATAGATCATAAAATTTGAAGAAGTGGATCAGCATTCAGACACGAAAAGCATATTCATTAACTTTCTCTTTACTATTCAAGCAAAATAGCATTTATGGTTGCTTTACAAATTGCTGAAATTTTTTCAGAGCAAATAATATCAAGTTTTGTTACTTTCAAACTATGCACTGAAGAATTTAATATAAAGTGAAGTGAAATTTTCATTCACAGTGAAGTATTCATCCATCACAGTGAATTAATTTTTTAGCTAAACAAGTACTCTTTAATCAGTGGTGTCTTCTGAACAGCTTTCTGAGTTGGCTTGCAGCACCTCTGAGTTTTGTCCTTTTCTACATTTGCGATGGCAATCTCATGAAAAGGGATCCCTCCCTGGGCTCAGCGTACCACCCTCCCTTTGATTTTATGCCACTTACAAAGGTGACTTCTGTGTTCTTTTTTTTCTAAGATAACTTTTCTGGCCTGCCATAAATTGCCCTTTCTTTTCTGAATGAGGATTATTCATGTGTCAAGCAGATATTTATTACTAGCATTTTAATACTGAGTATTCCATAATCATTACCCTAAGATGGTACTAAAACCATATGATAAAAAAGAAGTAAAAAAAAACATAGTAATAAGTGTAAGAGTTTATGAGCAGAAAGGGAATTTGACTAAATGCAATTCATATCCAACTGTTTAGACTTCTTTCATAGCAAATGGCTTAACCACATCCTTTGTCTCAATAAAATGATTAAAGCCATCTTGGGTTATACAATTGAATTTAGGGAAAACATGCTGTAGATGAATGAAATTTCCTGACCACATTTCCTCTTAATTTTTCTTTTATTCATTTAATGAAAATGGATGCAATAAACAAGTTTTATCCAGCAATAGCAAAGCTGTCTTTCTGGGAAGCAATCTGTAGAGCTGATACGCTCATGCTGGGAAACATAATTTCTTTCTAATTCTCTGTTGGATGCTTAGGCTTCACCAAATGTCCAGCACTAAAGGAGATGTTTAATAATTGTTTTGTAGTGTATTGTTTTAATGTATATATTGTATGTATTAAGAATTTAATCAATAACTGAACAGAAGGCTCTCCTTATTTTAGAATATCCACATCTCTTGTTTCCATATGTAAAACATGCACATACATACATACATACATACATACAAATACATATAGGATTACTGATTTAAGCAAATAATGATATTTGATGTCACGTTGCAAAGTTTCTGAAATTGGTATGGATGAATCATTAATTAATTTAGAGATAAAGCCCAGCTACTCATTGACTGATGCAATTAAGTTTCAGTTACAATCATCTCCAAAATAAATATAAAACTCTCTTTATATCGTGGACAATATTCTGTTGCTATATAGACACTATTTACATATATTACTATCTTTAGGACAATAAAATCCATTTATTATCATACCAAATCATTTAATTTTTATATTTAAATTGTTTCATAAGGGCCAGGAAGATGGCTCAGTAGAATAAGCTTGCCTGGCAAGCACAAGGGCCTGAGTTCAATCCCCAGTTCCGAAAAAAAATTCATAAATAGCTATGTCTTTTGTTACTACTAAGAAAAAATAATTGCATAGATAAAATGTGAAGCACAGCTTCATTTTGGTACTCAACCATTTTTAAATTTTACTCTCAAAGTTTATGTACCTGCTGTACAGTTGTACTCCAGGAACTAATTGAGCTTACAGGAGCACAAGCAGGTAACTTCTGCAGATATTCGATGCATTCACAATATGAGAAGCATTTCAGAAAGGCATAATGTTACTACAGTCACATGTGGTAGTTGAGCTCATAAATTTATAAACAAAAAGAATGGAGGGCTAGGGAACTAGCTCAGCGGCATAAGTGCCTGCCTGGCAAGTGCAAGGCTCTGAGTTCAATCCCTTGTAAATTAATGGGTGCTTTTGTTTTGTTTTGTTTTGTTTTTGTTGTGGCAGGCTCAGCCTGCTCTGGGGACAGGGCTGGCAAGGTGCCAGTGATTGAACTCGGGTCCCTGAGCTTTCCTTAAGCTTGCCTAAGCAGGTGCTTTAGACTCCTGAGCTATCACAACTGCCCTGGGTGTTTTTGTCTATAGGAGATAAGACTGTCTTATTCCATGGCTGCAAAAAATTAAAGTAATATTATGTAATAATCAAGTGACAAAATGTCTAATAAATAACTGTCCCTAAAATGTTTTTGCTACATCAAAAAGATGTGACACTAGGAAAAGGCAGAACACAATTTAAGAAAAGCTAGTTAAATTGAAGGTTGAGACATCCATGGAAATCCCTGGGAGAGACACAAGAGCTTTTATAAGACAAAGCAAATGATGTTTTCTTGCCAAGTTCTCTGGGGTTAAGTAATAGCAAACCTGCTAAGAAAACAAGACCAGAGGTAAAGTGAAGAAGTGGACTTCAGGCTGGGGAGATAGCTCAGTGGTCTACGCACCTGTCTGACAAGCGCAAGGCCCCGGGTTCAGGTTTGATCTCCGGTACTGCGTGCTGTGCCCCACCCCCACCACTGCCTGCCAAAATGGACATCAAAACCACGCGTGGTGGCACAAGTATGTAATCCCAGCACTGCGGAGGCCG
>NW_004524903.1:832658-847928 GCF_000260255.1 Octodon degus
ACATATTTTAACTTTGTACCCATTTTATATTGTGGTAGTTGAACAATCCTTTAATTTAATGAAATATTAAAGAATTTACAGGTAGACATAAAAGTATATGGACTATAGGAAAAGGCGTTAAAATTAAGAGTAAATCTAAGGAGAAAACTATTTAACAATCCAAGAGGAACTAGAAATGGGGATGCTTGTATGACAGGGAAAGGGAACAATAAAGGAAACAAATTTAAATATTAATTACTTAATAGAATTCTTTTAAAATTTGAGGCAATTTCTTTTAGTATCCTGAAAATGTGTCAAGAAAATAATAAGTTGGAGAATTTTTAAAAAATCTTGTTGCCTAAAACGTTAATGTTATCCTACTTTACATTTAAGGAAATCTAGAAATTACATCTCATGTTAAAATAAAGATAGCCTCTTTTCTTTTTTACAACTTAGATTTATTGTGAATACCTGTCAATGTGTCTCTTAAGAACAGATCGTTCAATGGCACCAAGTGACGTCTGTGGGGATTAATGTCTGCAGATGCTCCGGTTGTCAGGGCTACTTTTAAAGGGTGTTTTCAGGGTGTCAGTTGCAGGATTTAACTTATGTTGTGATATTATCTGCAGGTTGACCTCACAACCTGCTTGATATGCATAACGCTCTGGTCTGTGCTCAGACTTTGCTGTTTGAGAATGCCCTTGTCTCATGTCCTTTGACTTTATACCGTGTTGGAATGGTAGGTGCATTATTCTTGTTGATAGCTTTCTGAATTTCTTGATAGGCTCTATGAATTTATTTGCTCATTTTTTTCAGTGTGGATCAATCCTCCCCTGTGGTGAATGACTGAGCTCACAATACACAATCTCAAGAGCAACTATTATGTTTGCAATCACACGAAAGTCTGCACTTCTCTATCCATTTATTTAGTTTCTCTTCTGTATTGGTTAAAGATCATAGATGATAAAATAAAGTTGCAGCTCCTAAGGTTTATTTTCTGTCAAAACATGTTAACTAAGTATATATTTATATTCTCAATTTTGAAAGAGACTTGCATGTTACAGTTAGTTTTATCAAGTGTATATTTATAAGAAACACATTTAAAATATGTTACAGTTTTTGTATTAACCACAGATTAATGGATGCCTACATTCAACTATTATAAGACATTTTAAAATATTATTTATTTCTCAGAATCAGGTTAGAAGAGAACTAAATTTCTTGGTAGAAAGAAGGATACTGACTGTGTTCAGGTAATATTAATTATGACGAATTGAGTAAATCTTATGCCTATCTTACGTCATTCCTTAGCTCTGGTTTTCTTAGTTTTTTGTTTCTTAATTTTTATATCTTAACTTCATGGCAATGTGTTTTGTGTTCTCAACTGTATCCTGCCAATTCAGATTATCTGAATCTCAATGAATATACATCATGGGAGTTGCATAAATTTTTAAAATCAAATCAAATCAAATCAAAGAGAATAAAAAATCTTGTAAAGAAATAACCTATATACCTATACATACCCCAGATAATTGAGTTATGTATAACTTATACCTGGATTATTGTGAATACCAAGAAATGAATAAGTACTTGCTAAGTAGTAGACAGATTAAACAAGCTGACTGAAACGAGAATAGAATGGAATAAAATCTTATTTGACATAATAAATTTAATTTAAAATATCAATGGCAACTTCACAGCTAAAGTTCAACCTGTAAAATTCTAGGAAGTACCAAAATCACTTGAACAAAACCAAGCAAACTGAAAGCTTGAGATTTTTTTTTTTTAAATTTGATTTCAGTGGGGAGAACTAAAGTCACGGGGATTCTACTAATCCATTCTACAATGTCCATTCTAGATAAGAAAATCCAGGCAAATGCAGTTAAATTCAAGTTACTGGGAAGAGAATATAAGTAATCTATAATTTATTCAAATTATGCAAATAGTAAATTTGACCATTTTTGGAATTCAGCTGTAGTTAGGAGAAAGCATCCTGCAATCCTTGGGAGAAGAAGGTTCTTGGTGGCTACTTTTATGTTTCTCTTCCAGGAACCATCAAGTTCACATGGTAATAAATCAAAAATTTTTTTGTGACTTTATTTTCTGCTGGTGCCCATGCTTTCCTGAAAGCTTTGGTGATTTGTTGTGACCACCTGATTTTAAATTCAACAGCTGAAGGCTTATGGACTAAAGGCAGCAAAGACAATTAACATTTTCTGTGACCATTCCCCAACCGACACCAAGCACTCACTGGACAAGGCTCAAATGTGTATATGAAGTGTTAACACTCTGTGATTACTACATGATATTATTGTTATTGGATGGGCTAGGAAACAGCAGTGCTGTCCAGATTCCCACGTGTACCAGCCCGTGAGTTGGTGAGAACACTGGAAAGATGTGGAAGATTTCCATTCACTTGAGAGCAAAAATAATGTAAAGAAAAGGGATTTCACTGACCTTATCAGATCCAAAAGCTACAACTCTTGTTGCATAGGTATTGTTTTATCTCGGTCTTAACCATCCAGCAGAAAAGTATAAAAATGAAGTATAGCCATGGCTATACTTTATTCATGGCTCAGTAAAGCCATGCTGTTATACTGAGCTATAGGGGACTCAGGTGGACAATTTCTGACATTGCCAGTGAAGTGGAAGACCCAATACTAGTATGGACTACTAGACTCTTTTAGAATATTTTGCTGAGTTAACACACCTATAATATTCAAATGACAGAACTAAACAAAAAAAGGGTATACAGAAGAATGTTCATTTTGTATCTGTGTATTAAAAGTGGTTAGGATAGATATATAGTTACATTCTCTTAATGAATAGAGGGGTTTGTTCTAATAGTGCTTGTAAATAGGATATCATGTCCGCATCTTGTACAGCAATTAACCACTAGGAAGAATGTATGCAATGTATTAATTATTGAAACTGTCCTACCAATTTGGTTTGAAACTGTCTCATTGCTATTTGTTTCTCAATAAAATTATGGGGATAAAAAAGAAAAGAAGAAGTATCAAATAAGCCACCCATCCTATTTTAGGACCAATTCTACAAGAAAGCACTTATCAACATATGTGCATTGAATGTTGAAGATTCTATCTTCATAAAATGAAACCTGCTAAAATTAGAAAACCAAATAATCACTAACACATCATAAGAGATTTTCATCACCTTTGCAAAGAGATAGAAAATTCAAAAAACAACAAAAACAAATTTCAAACCTGAACCACACTCTTGAACATCTGGGTTTACTGAATACATACAGCGTATCCTATCTCTTCCTAAGACAGTATACACTCCTTTCAGTAGGATATGACAGTTTTTCCAAAATAGATCACATACTATTCAACAAAGCCTATTTAAATAAATATAACAGAATAGAAATTATTATGAACACTATCAGACCACTGTACAGAGAAAGTAAAAATGGACAATTTAAAAATTCAGAAATGTAGGGAGCCATCAGTCTTACTATGAATGATTCTATCCAGTGAGACACAGGAGCAGGAATAAGAAAGGTGGACAAGAAGACAAAAGTGGGGCTTGGTGGTTGCTGGTCTGCCTAATGGACAGGACTCATGCACCAGCACAATGAAACCTATATGTATTTATACCTTTGCAAAGTTAGTAACATGTGATACAAGGTTGCCTAGTGACTAGTAGCCAACATTAGTCCATCCAGGATGATTATGTCAAGACTGAAGTAGCTTGTTTGCTTTAGGCACTGAGGCCTAGTTCTGCCTAAACACCTTTGACTGATTTTCCACTTTCCACAGCTCCCTACATATTCTCCTTTTTTGTTTTGTTTTGTCAGAGATGGGTATTCCATTGTAGTTAGAGAAGCTGTATTTGGATGTCTTTAGAGGACCTTTTCATACTTAATGCTAGATTGTAGCTACTTGAATTCAGCAATATATTCCTACATGGTCCAATAGTCCATAATAGTAGTAAGTTATCAGCACAGCTGGTAGTTGTTAGAAGTTGTTGACTTGAGCCTTTTACAGCACAACATATTAATATGGTAATACTTTTCATATGTCATATTTTCTGCTAGATGGCTAAAACCAAGTTAAACAAGATCTGCATAACAGCAAATGTAACTTTTGCTATTTGACAAGGTCAGTTAAATCTCAGGATTTACTTGGAACCATGTATAGCACCTCTTAGATCTTCTGTCAGTGTCAGCCACGTGGATGAGTCACAGACATTGCTTGACCAATTTGCTCTCTGTGAAAGCCTGAGAGATTTTTTCTCTCCAGGTGACTTTTCTTAGGCACACTATACATTGTCAATCACTTTCCTCTGTGGCCCCATAATCTCTTTGATCAGAAAATTTGGGACACCACTTAGTTACAGGATGTCATAGCACAGGTTCTCTTATGTCCTGAGTCCTCACTGACCTTGGAGAGCTAGGGCCAAAATATTGGCTTTCCTTTTAGCCCATCTATCTCTCTAATTTTTGGTCTACAAAGTTTAGTTGTTAAATAACCAGAAGACAAGTTTAATGGCATTATTACTCTTTAATAGAGGCAGTTAAGCTTAACATTACTATCAATCTGAATATCAAATACCTTAGACATAAAATGGAAATGTTATTTTTCAACAACCATGGATATTCTAAAATTTAAATCCCTACAGAATGTTAAAAAACCAATTACACATTTATACACAGAATTTTAGAAATCAAACAATATACAACATTATAGCAGGACAATCCTATGACTTTTTGTGAAATGCTTACATTTTTGTTTTGACATAAACCATTTTAACCATTCTTCTCCATCTAATACATAAGAATGTTTAACTAATTATTCTTCATTATTCTTAAATGGGACATATATCACAAGGCTTTTTCTCCCCCTCCCTTTTTTTTTTTTTTTGGAATTTGAAAGAAAGTCTTATCACAATAAATGATCTTTATTAACATTGTAGAAGACCTGTGTACTTGGAATCACAGATACACTTAAGACACCACGATATTAACAATAATGAGTTACCATAAACATGTACAAACCTTTGTTTCTTAATTTGGTTGAATACTAAAACCATTTTTAAGAGAAAACCCAATTGTAATTTTTCTGAAAGACTTTTACCTTTAAACCAATGACCAACTTATTGAAGGTACCTCCTAAGAGACTATTGAGATTATTGGCAGCTCCTCATTAATGAACAAAAAGGTCAGCCACACCTCTTATTCAACAATTGGACTCCTCTCTGAATAATTTCTCCCCATTCTAAGGAATTTTTGCCTAATTAATTTAAAGTTTTTGGTAAACTGTGTTTAAACTGATTTTGATATGACTGATACCAGCTGGAAACTTAGGAAAAAGCATGATTTTAAGTTTATACCCCACATAGTATTATGAACAAGTGATTAACAAATTAAGACAAAAAAAGGGAACAGCTGTTCAGAGAACACACACATAGACAAATACACCATACACACAAATAACAATCTTTATAAAATTATGAGTTCACTCAACTATATATTTCTGATCAGATTAACTTATAATAACTCTATTGCAATTTTTTGGTAAATTTATAATTATAAATAGACTAGTCTGATTTTGTTATTTGTCAATAAGCAGAGATCTCTTACCAGAAAATTTTGGAAGAAATTGTCTTTTATCTCTAACTAATATGCACATTTTGTATTTTTTGTCTAATATTAGTAAAATTTAGCTCAGTTATTTTCATATATTCTACCATCGATTTCAATCTTAGATTTCCACTTTGTCAGTTCCTTTAATAGGCCCAAGGCTGGACCTGGCCTCTTCATTGTTAACATCTTCTTGGGATCTGACTTCATGGTATAGTTTGACAGCACACTCTGGTACCCAAATAGGTCATTCAGTGTTCTCTGGAAAAACACAAGCATACCTTCTCCCCTAGGTTAGTAGTAGACTGGGGCCCTTCTATTGTCCACTATGGAGATCTCTCCAAAGGACCCTTCCTAGCCTTTTTACACATATTTGATGGAATTGTCTTTCTGCTGCTGTACTTTGATGTTTTGTGGAATTTTAAGTTAATAGTGTTTTGCACATGAAGAACATCATTTAACAATTTCCTGTGCCTGTGCTTGAGTCAAATAAGACAGTTTGAGTAAGATAGAAGTGTTTTGATGAAAAGTGGCATGAGACACAGAAGCTTGTTGAGTAGCATCTGAGGGAGTAACAGTCACAGCACCCAGCAATCTATCTACACCAGCATTTCCTTCAGTGAGGGGTCCTGGCATTTGAGAATGAGAGCATATATGACCAATAAAACAGGGAACATGATGTGACTGTATGACAATCTGAAGTAAGTGAAAAAGATTTTCCTGATTATTGTGTATAAAGGCAGTTTCAATATAACACACTGAACCACTGACATAAGCACTGTCTGAAAATAGGTTAATAAGAGTGGAGGAAGGATCTCACAATAACCACATTCCTACTTGCAATTCAGTCTTCTGTGCAGAAGAGAACCTGTTTCCTGTATTCTTGAAGAGAAAGCTGTCACATAACCTCTCTGACCAGAAGCCAATCCATCTGTGAAGATGGAGATGCCACCTGCTATAGGAACTAAACTTATTTTTTAAGAGAAAATAAAGGGTGTAAGAGAAGCAAATCATGTTAATTTATCTGAAGGATAATGGTAGTCAGTAATACCAGGGAAGTTAGCTAGTGTAGATTACCAAAAAGATGAAAATAACCATAACCATTTTTGTTGAACTGAAGAAAAGGAACAATGACAATGTGGACTTCATGACTAAAGAGTTGAATAACATGAGTTCATCCATGTGCAAACAGTTCTGCCACAGCATCATGAAAGGGAGTAATAGTTTTGTAGAGCATGTGGCATGTGTAGTCCATTGTAAGGGACTCTGAGACAGCCAAAGTACCCAGTTACCACATACTGAGTTGGGAAAATATTTAAAAATCTTGGCAAAATGGATCAACTCTAGAAATCTGAGCATTAGAAAGAGACTGATTGACTTTATCCAAGGCAGTCTTAGCCTCTGGTGTAAGTGTTCTTTTAGAAGTATGGGCTGAGTCTCCCTTGAGAATGTCAAAGGGAGGACTTAATGCTTAAGAGCTGGGCGCAGCCAATTAATGTTATGAAATACAGTCTAAAAATCTGTTAAGGCTGTAAGATCTTTAACCTGGATCTGAACAGTTTGGGGCACAATTTGCCACTGTTGAATAAAGTGTCCCAAATATGAAAAGGGTGCAATAGTTTACACCTTTTCAGGGGCTATCACTAGACCTGCACTGCAGAAAGTATTTCATCTAATTAGATAAACATGCAATGTAAAATGGATGGGGATTCACGCACAAAGAGAATACCACCTATGTAATGGATAATGTACGCAGACGGATAGGCCTGTTACACTGACCAAATGGCTGTAGTCATAAACTCTTGTCATAGGGTTGGACTATTCACCATACCTTGTGGTAGAAGATAGCACCGTTGAAAACTATGCATAGGGCCCTGATTATTAATACAGGTTAAACTAAAAGCAAAACACTTTTTATCTTCAAGGTGGAGAGGGACAGAAAAGAAACAGTCTTTTAAATCAGTCACCATAGGGGAAAAATGTAAAGAATAGCCACAGGGCTGTGCAATCCATGTGTCAGTGCTCCCATATCGTGCAATACGATATGACCCCATAGACTGACCACTATATGGGGGAAGAAATAAGGAGAAAAATATCTAGAATGGCCTTCTGTATCCTCCAAATTAGCAATTTAGCACTTCTGCTAGGGTAAGAAACCTAGACCACTCCTTGTGAATCTGCAGTGGCCACATCCAGAGGCCTTGCCCCAGGCCAGTGATGCTGAGCAATAACGGAAACAACTGCACTCGTGCTCCAGTGCACTTTAAATGCTTTTTCTTTAATAGTCAACTCCATCTCTGGGCAATCTTGTTTTATCTGCTGAACACAGTATTAGGAGTCTCAAATATGAAGAAGTTATTATAGCTTGTACCCCTTTGGAGGCCAACAGTAGGCCTTTTGTTATTTAAATGGGATATCAAAATCAAGCCACTATTTAAACTGCCCTGCTTTTAAGTTGTACTCCAAGCCTCTATATTTGTTTGTAAAATATCAAAGCTTTTTTTGTATATGCCATTTCTAATTTGGGACCACAAAACAAGCCATCGACCTTTTTAGGAATTAAAGGTATTTTTAAAAATATCTCCAGTATTGCAAATCTTCCAGTTTTCTTTTCCTTTTCCTTTTCCTTTTTTTTTTTTCTTCTTCGCTTTCTTTTTTTTTTTTTTTCTTTCAGAATTGAGGATTGAACTCAGGCCCTTGTGCTTGCCAGGCACAGAGTTTTTTTCTAAACAAATTGATTTATCTTTAGAATGGAAATAACCTTTTAAAAATTTTTTTTTTAATTTTCTGTATTTTTTAGGGAAGGGTCTACAGGGTGTTCAGGGTCTCATTACTAGATCTGACTCATAGTAGTTCTCCTGTTTACAGCTTCTGAAGTGCTGGGATTACAGGTGTGCACCACCACACCAGGTCTCAATCCCCTTCTCAGGGTGTCCTGGGGGCGGGGCCTGCAAAGCAGGCCTGGAGATCAAACCCCTGGCCCTTGCTCCTGCTTGCAGGCACTTTAATCTGCTGAGCTATTTGGCCAGTCCAAAAATAGCCTCTTAAATCTAATGACCCTAAGGGTAAAATGTAAAAATTTTCTTTCAGTGTCCATTGTAATGGAGAGAGAGAACCACTCTAATTTCTGCTACACTGTATTCCTGGAGGCCAATCACACTTGTATTTGAAAAAGTCCTCTAAAGTGCTTTTACTTTAATCAACCAATCCCTAATTTTTTGTTTATTAATTTAAATTTTTTTATCAAAGAAAGAATACAACAAACTACAGCATAATCGTGGAAAAGATTATCAGGGACTAACCTAACAAAAGCCAAGCTAAGGAATGTTTTGCCCTTACAAAGGAGATCCCTCCAGGCCCTAATTGCAGGTATCTTAGTTTCCTCATATTAGAAAAGCACCCTTTGCAATTAGCAAATCTTTTGTAATGGCTAAATTATGAACCTCACATTTCTGGCTGCCTGTTCCCTGAAATATTCAAAGAAACTTCCCTTCCACAATAAATAATCTCCTGGATTTAAACATGGTTTAGCTATTTCTTTCCAATCATTTGGGGCCATGGTCTGTTGTAGCATTTCTACTAAACTCAAGGTAAAAGGAGCAGTAGGACCATAAATAGCAACAACACATTTCAATTCTTTTAAAGTTGTAAAAAGTATGGATTCATGAAAACCTACAACTTGGCCTGGATGATTAGGGAATAGAACTTCAGAAACAGGGCAAAGATGCTGAAACCCCTCCATGTGTTGTATGCAGCTGAATTAGACAGAAATGTTACAGGCAGTCAGACAAGGCCAGGCCCTCAAAGAGACAATATGGAAGACAAGGTGACTTTGCTGCAACTTTGGAAGAGACAGACACTCCCCACTGTGGGTCTGATCTCAAGACGAAGAAGTCAACAATGTAGCCACATACCGCCCTAGGATTGGACATCAGTGATTGCTATTCTAAATAGGTATCAATCACCTTGAAAGAGCCCAAATGAGTCACTAAACCAACCCCCAACAGGAAGAGACCCTGTACCCTACTCATGCTTGCTTGCTCCATGACTTACTTCCTCATTTGGTACTGGATTTAATCAATCTGACTTAAGCAATGGTACTTGTAATCTCATTGATTGGCCATAGTTTTGTCCCACCTAATGCCCACCTAAGCTAGTTCCCATGTCTTTCCACCACCTTAGACCCGCCATGCGGTTGCATGATTTTCCTGTATAAAAGTTCTGAAAGAGACAGCTTCCCAGGGACCACCCACTCGGGAACCCTCTCCTGTCCCTCTCAGACAGGAGCTTTCTTCTTACAATAAATATATTCTGCTTATAACCTCCATTTGTTCCTAAAATTCATTCTTCAGTTTTAGAGAACATAGACTCATCCCAGGTACCTTTCAGGTTGGGAGTTTTATTTTTTCCCCTGTATCATTTGGAGATTATCCACAGAGAACATTTTCCCCCTATATCACATGGACACTCCTGCCCACCTGGCTTTTTTTTAATGCCAATTGTGAGGGAGACAAAGAAAATGGCTCTACTTACCTTCAGACAATTTCTCTGAGCTTCCATGGCCACGATAGTGGCTTGTGGCTCCTTGAAAACCATTGCGTGCTTCCTTTTTTCCCAGATTTTAAGCATAGACACTGTCTTGAGTCTAACAAAGTTACAATGCCAGCAATGGGCATAGCCAGTGCCAAGGCCATGGGGTACCATAGTTACGAACCTCCTACTTAGCATCAGATGCACAAGATTGTAGTTGGTGGCACACACCAGCCTCTGTGGCTGGATGGTGCAAACTGATGCCCAGAAAGCTGGGGAATCCCAGCTGGGTCTGCCTAAGACCAGAGCGCAGAGGCCTCCCAGAGCCCAGTTTGTACCCATCTCCCGGGCGGCACTGTGCCACTTGGAACCCACTGCTCACAATTTAAAGTAACTTTTTCCTTTCTTAAGTAATTGAGCAAAGTTAGAGGGTTTAAACTCTATTACTTGAACCTTTGCTCCACCCTCTTTGTCACATTTGGGACTTGATTTTAAAACAGTACTCCATGCTAAGTCCTTTACAGTGGTCTTAGAAAGTAGCACATATACAAAAACAAAAAAAAAATTCAACAAACATTTTTATGTACATCTATATAAATCTATAAACATCTACGGTCCTTGAAACTCTGCTTTCCCCATTTTTAACTCAATCAAACGTTTCCCTGTTAGGCTTCTCTCAAGCTTCTTTCTTCATGCTCCTTTATCTCTCTGGCCTTAGCGAGTCCTCCTGGCCCTAGGGAGCCTCATTCCCACGTTTTACACCTAGTGCGCAAGGGCCAGTGCACACCTGCATGGACTGCTGCTCGCTCTAACCAATCCACTTCCCTCCCTTATACTCGATCTTTGGAAGTGATTCGTCCGCCCACACTGTTCAGACCTCAAATGTAGTGATCTGTTAGTCTCAGTGTCAGTGAGATCAGTTCTACCTGGGGAGTCAGGGCAGTTGGAATGAGAAAGACAAGATGACAAAAGCTGGGCTAGGTGGTCGCCAGTCGGCCAGCACAATGAAACCTGCCTTTATTTGTATCTTTTGCAAAGTTAGTAACATGTGATACAAGGTTGCCTAATGACTAGTAGCCAACATTAACCGGTCAGGATGCTTATCTCAGGACTAAGGTAGCTTGTTTGCTGTAGGCACTGAAGCCTAGTCCTGCCTACACACCTTCGACTGATTTTCCAGCTTCCATGGCTCCTATACAGAAAAGCAAATCTCCTAGAAAATTAACAATATATCTCCAAATAACAAATAGGTCAGAGAAAAAATAAAAGAAATGTGAAACATTTTGAAAGTTAATGATAATAGTGGAACAATTCTTTAAAATCTCTAGGACACTGTAAAAACAGTTCCAAGAGGAAAATTAATTGCAGTAAATGCTCACATTAGGAAAACACAGCAAGCTCAAACAGACAATCTTATTAGAAACCTTAGGATATGCAAGAAACAACAACAAAACAGTGTGAAACTCAAACTCAATTAAGGAGATTTATTATACAGTTGTGGTCAGAAATCAATTAAATTGAAATTAATTTTCTTTTAAATCGGCGACTTGAAGAGTTGGTTCTTTGGAAGAATATATAAAATACACAAGCCATAGCTTTACTAACCAAGAGAAGATAGGAAAAGACTCAAGACAGTTATTAATAGAGAAGGTGAAATCACAACAAATACTACAGAAATTCAGAAGATAATATCTTTCAAAAGTTGTATTCTAACTTATTGGACACAAAAGGATATAACTATGCTTAGCAACTAAACAAGAATACATGAAATTGGCACAGTAATACAAATCCTACCAACTAAAAAATCCTTAGACCTGATGAATTCACTGTTCACTGCTGAATCCTTTAAAAATGTTTAAAGCTTTTCAAAATGTTTTATTACCATATTCCTTAAGTGCCCCAAAGATGTTGTAAAGGAGACAATCCTCCCAAAGTTGTTTATGTAAGCCAGTATCACCCTGATCCTAAAACCAAAAAAAGAAAATTGTAGTCTGATCTCCAAATGAAGGTTGATACAAAAATCCCTAACGAGATATTAGCAAATAGAAAGCAAAGCATTGTCAAAAATATCGTTCATTGTGATCAAGAATATTCCATCCCAGAGATGAAACAATGACTCAACATATATAAACCAATAAATGTGATCCACCACATAAAGAGAATTAAGTTCAAAAACATATCAGTGGTTACAGAAAAGGCTTTCAACAACATCCAACACATTTTCATGCCAAAATTTCCTCAAGAAATCAGGTAGAGAAAGTCTATACCTGAATCTGGTAAAAGTCATATATGAGCAAACCAATAGCCAGCATCTTACTAAATGGTGAAAATAATACTACATTCCCTGCAGAATCAGGAATAAGACAAAAATGCTTACTGTCAACTCTCCTGTTCAAAATACTGCTTCAAATATTAGACAGAGCAATTAGACAAGAGAAAGAAATACAAGGGGTTCCAATATGAAAAGAGGACCTCAAAATATCATTTGCAGATCACAAAGAAGTCCAAGGGAAAGCTGTGAATTACTAATGAACTTGAGAATGGCTTTTGCTATCCCAGGTCTCTTCTGCTTCCAGATGAATTTTAGGAATGTTTTCTCTAGATCTGTGAGGCACAGTAGTGACATTTTAATTGGGGTTGCATTGAATCTGTATAACTGGTTTGGAACTGTGGCCATTTTCACAGTGTTGGTTATTCCTATCCAGAGGCAATAAATGTCTTTGCATTTTCTGAAATCATCTTCAATTTCTTTTTTCAGAGTAGTATAATTATTGCACAAACTTTTACTTCCCTTGTGAGATTGATTCACAAATACCTCATTTTTGTGGGTGTTACTGTGAAAGGACTATTTTCCCTCTTGGTGTTTTTATTGGTTGTGTATAGAAATGTTTTTGATTTTTTAGTGTTGACTTTGTATCATGCTATATTATTGAATTTCGTTATTAAAACTATAGGTCTGTTGGTGGAGTTTTTGTGTCTTCTATGTAGGGTAGCATGTCATCTACAAATAATGACAATTTCACTTCTTCCTTTCCAAGTATTATTATTTTTATTTCTTTCTGCTGTCTAATTTCCCTAAGTTTTCCAGAGCTATAATGAAGAGGAGTGATGACAGTGCACATCCTAGTTTCTGATTTTAAGGCCAAATTTTTCAGTTTTTGTTCACTTAGCATGATGTTGGCGGTTGTTTTGTGACAGATAGGTTTTATCAGGTTGGGATAAAGACCATCCATTACAATTTTTTCTAGGGTTTTTATCATGAATTTGTGTTGAACTTTGTCAAAGGCTTTTTCTGAATTATTGAGACAATCATGTGAGTTTTGTCTTTGGCTCCATTGATGTGGTATATCTCATTTATGGATTTGTGGATCCTGAACCAAACCTGCATTCCTGTAATAAATCCTATTTGCTCACGATGTATAATCTTCTTCATGATATGCTGCAGGAGACATCACAGTCCCTGATTTGAAATTATAATACAAAGCTTATGTGATAAAAATCAGCATAGTACTGGCAAAAAAAGTGACTCAAGGATCACTGGAACAGATTAGAAGATGTAAGCATAGACATAAACACACTCAGCCACCTTGTCTTTGACAAAGGGCCAAACACTGTCCCTGGAAGAAAGATGATAGCCTCTTTAATAAATGATGCTGTAAAAACTTGCTTTTCACGTGCCAAAGATTAAAACTAGAGGGCTAACCAGATAGCTTAGCAGCCTAAAGCATGTTATTAGGCAGATGCAGGGATCGAGGTTCGATCCCCAGTGTGCATTGCTGGCCCAAACCCCAGGACACACCGAGATGGTGATTGAGACTGGGTGTGGTGGTGCCAGCCTATAATCCCAGCTCTTGGGAGTCTGAAAATGGGAGAATCACTGTGAGTTTAATCTGTGTAGTGAGACGTTATAGACCATGTAGATAAATCCTATTTGGTCACAACGTATAACCTTCTTTATGAATTGCTGCAAGAGGTATCAGAATCCCTGATTTGAAATTGTAATACAAAGCTTATGTGATAAAAATCAGCATAGTACTGGCAAAAAGAAACTGTCCTAAATACAAATAAATAAATAAAATAAAATAAACTAGAGCCATGCTTATCACTATGCATAAAACTACATAAAAATAGGTCAAAGATATAAAATATTAAAACAGGAACACTAAATCTTCTGAAGGCAAAAGTAGGTAGAAAGCGTAAAGATGTATGGAGTAGGTACAGATTATGAGCCAAAACCAAAAGGCATGGGAAACACTCCACAGAATCAACAACTAAGATTGAATCTTTTTGAAAAATTTCTGCACTTCAAACTAAATCACCAACAGAGTAAAAAGAAAACTCATGAATTAGAAAAAAAATTATAGTCTGTTATGCCTCAGTCAAAGGCCTTCTACGAACACACAAAGTATTAAAAAAAAAATCAGTCCTCTGAAACCCAAAGATCCAGTGCGAAAATGGACATCTGAGAGGAATGTGCACTTCACAAATGCAGAAGTATTGATGGCAAATACATACATGGAATAATGCTCAATATCCTTGGTCATTCAAGAGATGCAATGAAAGCAACACTGAGATGTCACCTTATGTCAGAAAGAATGGCTGTCACCAAGAAACCAACAAATAAAAATGCTGGAGTGGCTGTGGGTAAAAGGAATGCTTCTCCTCTGTTGGTGGGAGTGTAGACCGGTATAACCACTATGGTAATCAGTGTGGAGATTCCTCAAAAGCTAGGATTGGAGGTCCCTTTCAAGCCAGCTAGTCCCCTCCTAGTATTTTTCCAAAAGAACTGAAGGCATCATCCCACAGCAGTATATGAGCACTATGTTTATAGCAGTGTAATTTGTCATAGCTAAACCTTGGAAACAACTCAAATGCCCATCAACTGAGGAATGGATACAAATGATGTTGTATTTTTAAATGATGGAGTATCACTCAGTTATAAAAAAGATAAATTCTAGACTTTTATAGGTAAATGGATGGAACTAGAGGCTGTACTGGTAAGTGAAATAAATTAAATAGGCCTATCCGAACATCATCTTGTCTCAGTAGTATAAAAACATGAAAAGTAAAAATCTGAAAGTTACAATAGATACTGTGAAAGAGAAAAGCTCTGTGCAATAGGAAGGAAAAAATTGGGATGAAGAAAAGGACAAAATGAA
>NW_004524903.1:849618-862435 GCF_000260255.1 Octodon degus
GTCACTCCACAGAAAAAGAATGCAAATAGTCAACAAATATATGAAAAAATGCTCATCATGTCTGAACATGAGAGAAATGCAAATTAAAACAACATTAAGATTTCATGTTCTACAGAAAGACCAGCAATCATGAAATCAAACAACAACAAAAAGATGGATGTAATGAGAAAGGGACCTTCTTTCATTGTTAGTTAGAATGAAAACTAGTACAATCATTATGGAAATCAGTATGGAGATTTGTCAAAGAACATAAATTAGTAATTCCACATAACGCAGTAATACTCCTGCTTTGTATATACGCTAAAGAGCTTAAGACATCATAATGCAGGGCCACATTCCCACCAATACATGTAGAAGCATAACTCTCAGTAGCTAAATCTGAGAAATAGCCTTTACATCCATCAACAGATGATTGCATAAAGAAAATGTGACATCTATATATCTTGGAACACTACTCTTCTATAAAAGATGATATTTTCAATTTTAAAGAGAAATAAAACATAGTAGAAATCATTATAAAAATGATACATTAGAAGAAAATAGATTCAACTGGAAAATATAATTATAAGTGAAAAGAAAATAAATAGGCATTCCAGCTTAAATACAATAAAATATTCTCCTTTGAGTGAGGCAAAGTATAAACAATAATGAAGGATAAGCAGAAGGGGACAGGGGTATGGATCTGTTCCACTAGTGAAGAGGTCCAATGAAAAACACAAGAGGTAAGGATTAAGGGAAGAGGAGAAAAGTAGAATAAAGATATACCTAGTAATCTCAATGGCATTATAACCATTATATGCTACAGCATGAACTCAGATCAATAAATCAATTAGATGAAAAATGGGTTAAGGTTTGGAGGAGGAGGGAGTGGGAAGGAATGAAGAGGAAAGGAATTAAAATAAGAAGCAGGGCCAGTCAGACACCTCAGCAGACTAAAGTGCCTGCTTAGGCAGAGTGCAGGGACCAGGGTTCAGTCGCCGGCCCTACAGGGCATGCCAGCCCTGACCCCAGGGTGCAATTGAGACTGGGCGTGATGGCGTGCCTGTAATCCCAGTGCTTGGGAGACTGAAAGCAGAAAGATCCCTATGAGTCTGATTGTATACTGAGACCCTGTAGACCATATACTAAAAATACTTAAATAAAAATAAAGTAATAAAAAGTATAAAAAGAAGAAGCTGTGGTGTGTACATAAAAGTACTCCCCATCAAGATTAATAATCTCATAAAATTCAAACACATACTAACTAATAAAATAAAGAACATACTGTAATTTTGAGTGGAAATGGGATGAATTACACAAATACACTGTAACATTGGAAGAAAGAGGGAAGATTTACAGCATAATGATCACATGAAGAGTGTTGGAGGAATAAACAACAAAAAACAAGCTGGAATTATATAGTAGGCAAAATTATCCTTCAAAGGTGCAAATTTTCCCTGATAAGTGAGAAATAAGGAATGCACTGGTAGAACCATTTTTCTCTGAAAAAATGAACCAATGTTAGCCACAATATAGTTGTGATTATAGTATTTAGATGCATGAAATGAATGGAAGTAACTCCATAATGGAAGGCAACCAGAGAGGTTGTGGTTCTCCATTTCAAGATAATTGTAGTGATGGTCAAGCTGCACAGTGTTATTTGCAAGATGAGCTAGTGTAATTGTGAATGCAGATTGCAAACTTCAGCACAAGCACATTAGAACTTTCAAAAGAAGTGTATTTAAATGCATAATACTGGGTAAAATAAAATTACATAAATTTTCAAAACCACAGAGTACAGATAAATGAAAAATGTGGGAAAAGTATGCAATGAATGAGTAAAACCAAACAATTTTTTTTTTTTAATCTAATACAAGGTCTACAGGGTCTACAGTGTTTCTAGGGTCTCACTATGTAGATCGGACTCATAGTGATCCTCCTGTTTACAGCCTCCCAAGTGCTGGGATTATAGGCACAACAGGCGTGTGCCACCATGCCCAGTGCCCCAGGGGCAGGGCTAGCATGGCAGGCCCAGGATTGAAACCCTGGCCCCTGTAACTGCTGAGCTATTTGGCCAGCCCTTAAGTAAAAAGATTTTAAGCTTTGAGGATCAGAGTTTAAACATGCTGAAAGTTACTTTTGTTATGAATGATCTGGATTCACAAATTTAAAAAAATGGATTTTAAAATAGAACAACTTAACAATATACAGTCTACCTTAAAAGTATTTTATTTTATTTTATTTTATTTTACTTATTTATTTATTTTTTCGGAACTAGGGATTGCCCCTTAAATGTGTTTTAAATACAAATGTAACTGAAAAACAAAGAGAGGAAAAATATATGACACACCAACACAATTAAAAATTTTAATAATTTTGACAAAACAGACCTAAGAAATCTAATTCAAAGTTAAGATAATTACATAATGGTACAATTATTCCTTTATGTGACTTAGCAATCATTAATATACTTACATAAACATGAGATCATTTAATAAGTGTAGTGAAAACTGATTTAGAATTGAAAATTGAACTAGTTTTACACCTGGAAGGTGGGCCATCATAAGGCTCATATGAAAGCTAGAAAAAGATATTATATGGAGAACTACCGATAAGTAGTTCTCATGAACATGTATGCAATAACGTCAAAAAGATATTAAGAAAATAAATCAATTAATATGTTTAAAGAATTACTTACCATAATGAGTGTATAAATCAGATATGTTAGAGAAATTCAGTATTTGAAAATCAGTCCACATAAGCCACTTGATCAAAGCATTTAAAAGAAAAAGCAAAATCAATACATGTTACGATGCAGCTGAAATCCAGCATGACCATGGCATTCAGATATCTAGTGATAGATTAGTTTCTTGACTTAATTTTTAAGCAAGAAAGCAGACAAATGAGAAGCTACAGCTCACATCAGCTAATACTGAGAAATTGTGTAGCCTAAGTTCAGAAGCAGACAGAAGCCATTCTGACCAACGCCTACTCAGCATTGTTCTGCTGTTATAAATAGTACAGTAAGATAAAAAAAAGATAAAAAGGACAAGTTTTTATTTCTTGGCAAGGAAGAAATAAAGATTTTCTTTCATAGGAAATTGTTTATGTAAAGGTCTCTAAAGTTGTTAAAAGAGAAACACATTGCTATGGCTTGTATCAAGATGTCCCCGAAAACTTAATGCAGTCATAGTGAGGATTTTTGGTGATGGCTGAATGTAGGCGGTGATTAAAGATGTGATGGTGGGATTCATGGCATGATGCTGGGACTATGCTACATAGCCTAATAGAGGATGTCCTGGATAGAGAATAAGGGACAGAGACAGTTGCTTCATGCTTGCAGCCTGCTGCATGCTGCCCTACAGCTTTCTGTCTTCTGCCTGCAATGAACTGTTCTTGCTCTGAGATGCCCCTCTCCCATGCCACTCTGCCTTGAAGCCAGCGAGCTATGAACCAAAATCTCTAGTAACTGAGAGCTACAATAAATCTTGTCCTTGAACTTGGGTGTTGGGTACATTGTCTCAGTAATGGAAAAATTACTGACTCTCCTCTTAGTTTCTGTCTATGTATCTCCCTGCCTGTGCCTCTCTCTGACTCTTTGTCTCTCTGTCTCTGTCACTGTCATGGTCTCTCTCTCTCTCTCTCTCTCACACACACACAGACATACACACACACACACACACACACCCCAAATGAACAAATTAAATATTTCTGGAAATGGCAAGCAATTGCCACAAACTTGAGGAACAGAAGATAAATTCATAATAGCTCATTCAATTTTGACCTGAAATACCCTAGTGAAATTGGATATATAAAGAAAATATATTTTTATCATAGTATCACTAGGGTGGTGATATATTAAATTTATATATCCAAGGTCTATCTATATGTGGAAACTACTAAGTGCTGCTAAGAGAAATCACAAATTTTCATAAATAGATATTCGTGGCATATATGTGAAGAATCAGTATTTTTTTTAAAGGAGAAAATACTTATTTTTGTTCATAGTTTGTAGCGTTTTCAGGCCATAATTGGCTGGCTTCAAGGCAGGATGGTATGACTCAATATTTTTAAGAAGTCAATTCTTCCAAAATAAGCCAATACTGTATTAAAAGTTGAACAATTCAATTTATTGATATAGATATCCTCTTTTTAAAGGTCACATGGAAAGGGAAAAGATCCAGATAGCTTTTGCATTACTAGAGAACAAAAAGGGTGGGTCATACTCAACTTTAAACTTTTTATAAAAATATTATATGCAAGAGAGCATCAAAGTGATGAATGAATAGGAAAAGAAACTCAAAGATCAACCCCTAAAGTGTGAAAAATACAATAAACTGCATTGTGACAAAAGGATAACAACTCAAGGATAGATAATTTTTCAACACTTGCATGTTTAACACAACATGCAAGAAATAAGTCTAGACACAGCTCTTATAATCTTTCATAAATAACTCAAAATAGTTCATAGATATAGATAGATATGGAGTGTAAAATTTTTAAATTGTAACTAAAGTTAGAAGAAAAATTTTGTGTTTTCAGTAAAACACAAATTGTAAGAATTTTTTTTCAAAATACAAGTTTAGTTGTAAATTTAAAAAATATAGATTTCTGAAAGACACAGTAAACAAAATTTTAAAAAATCACAGACTGGGCATAGTATATTGAAAAGTTACACTGGATTAAATATTTGTATGTAACATAACAAACTTTTAAAATTGATGGGCATAGGGAGATAGCTCAGCAGACTAAGTGCCTGCTTAGGCAAGCACAGGGACTAGGATTTGATCCCTGGCACCAAATGTCATGCTGGCCTCACCCTTGGGCATGCTGAGCGGGTGATGGAGTCCGGGCATGGTGTCTAGCACGGTAATTCCATGAATGGGGAGGCTGAAAACAGGAATATCATTATGAGATTAAGCTGCACAGTGAGACCCTGCACCAAAAAAAAAAAAAAAAAGAAAAGAAAAAAGAAACCTTAAAAAAATTGAACACCATACTAACAAACAACCCATTTAACAACTGCCACAGTTATTTGAACAGACAACTCATCATAAAAGATCATAAATTTCCAGTTGAAGTATACTCTTAAATAATGTACAAAATCTAATGCCAATCAAAAATTAATGAATAAGAGTATTTGAGTATCAAAAGACTTCAAAGAAAGATGACACATATAAATGTAAGACAATTTCTAGGTGAGCTGCTAGAACAGAAAAATAATTTAGCTAAAATTAGGAAAATGTGGGAAAAGATAAGAACAATCATAGAAACTATGGTTAAGTATTAATAATATATTAATATTTCTTTATCAGTTGTAACAAGTATGCCACGCCAATGTGAGATTTTAATAATGAATGAATTGGGGTGCCTGTGAGGTATTTGTATATGATAATCTCAAGTCGTGTTGCAAATCTAACATTGTTTCAAAATAAGTCAATAAAAATTAAAAATGATGCTATGTGTTAGACAAATAGGTACCCAAGTTGAACAATCAATCTTCGTCAATCTTGATAGAGATGACCTTGTAATTCTGTCACTTACACATTTTTGTAGCCCGACTGTGTTTAATGCATCTCATGAGATGTAGGTATTTATATATCGTGGCATAATGTACATATTATATCTCCTAGCTAATTCATATTTAATAAATGCATGACACAGACTTATTCTTTGGGGAACGTTTTCTTTAGAAGGACCTTGGGCTTCTTGAGGATTCTATATTGGAATCACTGAAATATCAGATTCTGGAGTCTCCACCTCGTTTTGAATCCCAGCTTCCTGGTTGGTACTGGGAAGATGCTTGTTACTTGGAACGTTTCCGTTTTTGTGTTTTGTTTTCTCATTGTAAAATGTAGAAAATCAAATAATTCACAAGATGTTTGACAGAATCGTTTGAATTGACACTTACATGTGAAAGAATTTCTGTTATGGGAGGAGAAGATAGCTCAACTCTCTAAAGCGCCTGCTTAGGTAAGTTTAGACAAGCTCGGGGACCAGCAGCGCATGATACACCAGACCCGCACAAAAAAATAAACAAATAAATAAATAAAGGAATTTCTGTAGCATAGTGATGAACAAATAAAATATAAGCTATTAGTATTTTTTTTTCTTTTTCTGTATTTAGGACAGGGTCTATAGGGTCTAAAGGGTCTCACTACATAGATCAGACTCAAAGTGATTCTCCTGTTTTCAGTTTCCCAAGCACCGGGATTACAGGCGCGAGACACCACATCCAGTCTCAATCTCTGTCTCAGCTCCACTCGGGGGATGCGGGTTGGGGGCACTGGGGTGGGGTGGGGAGGCGGGCCGGCTCTGCAGGCAGGGATCCTACCGCGGCCGCTGCGCTCTGCCTAAGCAGGTGCTTTAGCCCTCTGCCTGGCCCTTATAAGCTATCAGCATCGAAGACGAAGTTCTTGTTTCTGGCCTGTGTGTCAATACCTCAAAACTTCTGGCTTGTCATAGGTGTTGGCTTTACTTTGTAAAAAGATTGAGTCCACAAATTCAAACATGCTCTTTCGGGAATAAGCACACATTCTGACATTGCTTGAAATACTGACCGTCAATGACTAACATAAAAAAAAAAATGATTATAGTTTGTCTTCTCAATGTGCATAAAAGGTATTTTTAATCTGTCGGCTTCTTAGCTCTAATTAACCTCACATATCTCAAGTAAAAAAGCCACAAGAAAACTCTAGAAAAAATTGTCAATGGCGATGTAAATCTGACTAAAATAAATATGAATTTGGGATCTGGAAATTTTATTTCTTTTTGTTTCAACCTCAAAAGTAACTTAGACACTATTTACTATTCCTAAAGGCTAGAAAATGAATTTCTGTCTAGAAAAATAATAACTTTTTCACTAGCAATCTGTATCAGTTTACGTATAAATTACTCTGAGAACTTTGAAGAATTATCAGGATAGCTAATCACTGAAATAAATTGATAAGATAATTGAGTTATTTATAGGAACATAAATGAGTAAACATTTTGTGTAATAAGTTGGCAATTCTATTTGGGAGCCAGAAACATTTATCCAATGAAGGATTTTTGTAATTAGGAAGAACACATAGTTTACGGTGTGTTATGCTTCAGAATGGCCTTATCGAATCTCATTTGTATGAGTAGCACTCATGGATGCCATCCATGCTCAGAGGGGCGCACCTCTATTTACTTAAAGTAAGACCCGGAGAGCTACACGAAAGATAATTTCTCAGATCAATTGCTGAGTTTTCTTTTTTAAGTCCCCTTTGATTAAAATATATTGACCAGAAATTTAAATAATAAATTTGCCTAAGTAAGAAGTACTTGGTGAGTAAAAGTTTTAAACACAAGAATACATTTTGAAATGATGTGAAATACCTGGGTTTTCAAAGAGAAGATTAATGCTCAGAATTAAGCGAAATGGGTCTGTTATAAAAATGAATAGAAAGATTGTGTAGGTGAGTGATGAAAGTTTTACCTATGTTTGCTGGTCATAGTAACTGGACAGGGTCAACTGGGGCAATTAATTAATATGGAACGATTTTTCCATGTACTCCTAAATATGGTGATGTAGCAAGGGAGAAAGGTCAGCAGTGTTTTGGACAGAAAATGTGTTCTGCTTGTGTACTGACATTGTCCTGAATATAAATGTACAGTTTCTGAAAAAAAAATATGGTGTTACATTGAAGAAAGTGATTTTGTCTTCTGAAGGGCATGAACCAATGATATATCAAAGACAGATCCACGAGGTCTGTACCTAGAGGAGCGTCCAGGGCTTACCGGCGAATTAGAAGGGAGACCAGGTAGACAATCCAGAAATGCTGCGCTATAAAGTGAGACAGCGAATGCAAGCTTATATGCAACTGACAGTACAGAATTTCTGTTTTATAAATTTGGACAAAACACAAGGTTGTGATCCCCAAAGAAACATGAATTTGAAATAATATAATTGATACTGCTTCAGAAACTTTTCACTACTACTTAGAAATAAATTGTTTTCTTCCTGCAGTTAAAATTATGTTGACTAAAATAATAGAAAACCTTTTCACAGGAGATTTAAACAAGTAAGGATGTCCATTTTTTTAAATAAGTACCAATTCAGGCAGGACAGCATAGATAAAGTGATTTATTTAAGATATAAGGAACACAGTATTCTCTTATCTTTATGACTTCATTAGTGCCAATTATGTCTTGTAGGTTACAAGATATCAGCTGCATCTCCAACTCCTTCTGTTTCTTTTTCCTTCAGAAAGAATAGGAAAAATGATAAATTCTTTTTTTTCAAAAGATTAGCTTTTTAAAAAATAAACACCCTTTGTGTAGACACTCTTCTGTATAGCTCCGTGGCTACTGCTAATTACACGAGTAGATGGAAATTGTGGCAGGCAGATTTTTAAAATGACTTTTAAAATTCCTACTATCTTCTATACAAGCCTCACCAAAATGTATCCCTTTAAAATAGGTAAAATCGATGGATACCATAACATACTCATTCTCTTGGAGTAGACTAAAAGGAGACCGTTTACTTTGTTTTTCTGTTGGTTTGCTTTTTATGTATTTGGTACAGGGTATCACTCTGCAGTTGGACTCATAGTGATCCTCCTATTTTTAGCTTCCCCAGCTCTGAGATTACAGGCATGTGCCATCACGTTGCCAGGTCTTGGTGGCCGGCTTTGTGCATCTGGGGCAGGGCTGGCTTGGCATGTGGTACTGGGGATAGAACCTGGGTCCTTGTGCTTGCCTACGCAGGTGCTTAGACTGCTGAGCTAGCTCTGCAGCCCGAGGCCATTTACTTTGAAGAAGTTGCTTAGAGGGAGTAATTGAAATGCATTATTGAGAGGACCAGGGAGATGGCTTAGTGGAATAAGCACTTTCCTGGCAAGTACAAGGGCCTGAGTTCAATCCCTGGTTCTGAAAAAAAAAGAAAAAAAGAAAAAAAAAAAAAGAAATGCATTATTGAATGAATATACCTTTGTCCAGCATATTCACCATAAAGGTGGTAAGCCAGTAGTCAGCAGCTTGGGAAGAGAAGTTATAATAACAATAAAAGTCATACGAGCTTGAATTAGTAGTTCATTTGGTGTTATAGTTTTGATACCATTCAATAAACCATATTCTGAAATGATTGGTATGAATAGCTTTAAGGGCAGCTTTGAGTTAAAAGTCACATTTGTTTTCTCCTTGGAAAGTTCCCCAGGTATACTTTTGGCCCTAAGGTAAGGTGGAGCTGCTTGATGCGCTTCAAGAGAAGCGCAGCTGGAATTCATGTAGCAGTTAGTACAGGGCACCTCCAATTAATTAGTTTAACCACTTGAGTCCTGCTGAATGAGCCTTGTACATGGGGTTAATCACTTGTCAGTGGGAAAGGCTATGACACATGTGCACATACAGCACTCTCGGCCAGCAGGCAACGGGCTGAGTTATGTGCTCTGCCCTGCCCACTGGGTGGCAGAGCCACCGAAGCGTTCAGCCGTTGAGTTTCCGGGCTGCCGAGTGACTCACCGAGTACCCATCCACCTAGTTCTGTGGATCTCTCCTGCTAATTTCACCCAATAAATGCATTCATTTACTGTGTTTTTCTTGTTTAAACTACATTATATTATCCTAGAGATTTAAAGAAAACCATTTAACATTTTTTTTCACTGTTCCAGGGAGAAAGTTATATAAGATTTTATTATTATTATAGTTACTGAACTCCTGATTATCACCAAGTGCAAACTTAGGGTAATTAATTTTAAAAGCAAACTGGAAAACTACTGCATTTCTATTACATTTGTTCAACTCTTTCTTGTACCAATTTTGGAGAGTTGGACGAATGCTTGTGTTTTCAAAAGCATTTCATTAGAAAGGGTTTATCTATGGCTAGGTAGGGTAATTACTGAATTAAGAGCTCATGTTCAGAAAATAAGAAATATAAAGCTGACCAACCTTAGAAATTATTGCCTACAAATAGTAACATTGAGTCAAATGCTATGATTAATTTTCAAGGTTAAGTACATCTAAAGGAATTCCTATTTCTGAAATAATTAAATCTGTTATAAATAACTATGTAATATATAATGTTAATATTTACAAAATAAGATATCTGACAGAGCCTGAGAAAATTCTTAAACCATTGAATGCACATTTTATAAATCTTGACCTATGGCAATGTATTGCATTTCATCTTTGGATAATGACATCCTAATTAGACAACTATTGGAAATAAAGGTTGTGATTTAAGTGTCAGACTAAACTTGCGTTTCAACTCATCACAACAGAAAACTTAGAGTATATTATAATAGGAAAAATTATTTCTTGAATATGGCATGACATTTTCTTAACATTTCTCACTTTCTGAATTGTAGAATTTCTAGTGATAAAATTTGCCACCTGAAAATGAAATACGTACAGGGCGTTTCCTCCTGGCCATCTATCTGTATCCTCAAGTATGAACACAAAAACTAAGCGTTGGTAACACCTGAATGTAGTTTTCCTTACTATGCATTTTCCTGCTCACTTAACTTCGACTGTCATTATAATCACTGTCTGTGGATACTGAGAATTGTGAAGTAAGCTCTAATGCTTTGGAGGGGAGTGTTTAATTATTGATGCTTTATTTTCCCCTGTTCTTTCCCCTGCTACCACAGTCGGGGATGCCATACATTACAGTTGATTTAGTTACAGAACGTTGGAGCCATCGTCAACCTGGATCACTGACTGTGGAGAAAGCTGCTGCTGTGGATATTTTCCAAGTCAAAGCAGACTTTAAGTACCTGAGAAACAAACTTTGGTGTTGTTTGCTCTATGACTAAGCATTTGTGTTACTACAGACTATTCTATTCTGATAAAATATCAACTCTTCAGGAGTCCTTTGATATTCTCAGGGAGAATATAGCATTTTTCACACAAGTAGAAATTGTATTAGGAAATTAACCATCCTAAATTTCCAATATTTTAAACTAAAGAAATAAGATTATTATCTTTCTATTACCTAAAACTGTATATATCAGCAATAATTAAGCATAGTTTAGATATCTTTTGAATATTTACGCTGAAATATGAACCTGTCAGAATGTGTCCTAAGCTTGTAATGCTTGACAAGCCATCTTTGCAACAACTTGGAGTTACAAAATGACACAGATTAATTATTATGTATTTAGCTAATAGATACCTTGGATTAAATCAAGCAATTTCTTAGTGAATGCTAATTACATGGCTTTAATCTGTGTATTCTTATTCACCAGTGTCTTTCGGGGGCTTTGCTCTTCCTTACTGGGAATGCCACTGGCATCACAGGCCACAGGGCCAGGGCTGGTATCTGCAAGTTCTGAAGCCCAGGAGAGAAAGGTGGACTGGAACTTGCCATGCAGGGTCTGTGGCTGAGACCTGCTAGCGGGCACCTCAAAACCACACACATGCAGAGAGTTAGTAATGCTCACTTGAATGGCTGATGCATCACAGAAAAAAATCAGGCAAAAAAGTAAAGGTAGGGTCGAAATTAAATGACAGTACAGACAGAACATTTCAGAATTAGGAGGACACAAAATTTCTAATAACTTCATAACAATAGCATTCTATATAAGGAAAATCAACACAGCAAAATAAAATAAGCTGGGAATGTGCTCCAAATCCTAGAGAAACAATATTAAACCAAACCTAGAAGCAGTAAAACAAACTAGATAATAAAAATCATAATGGAAATTAATGTAATTAAAACTGGAAAACTCAATACAAAGATCATTGAATCAAAGAATTGGCTCTTCGACAAGATAAAATAAAATTAATATATTCTTAGCCAAACCTAAAACAATGAAGGGTAAGCCCACCTTCATAAAATCAGAGATGGAGAAGGCAAAATTGCAACGGACACTTCTGAAACTGAGATAATTAGTAAAAGTCTTTTTGAAAACTTATAATTGAATAGCTAGAAGTAAATGGTTAAATCTGAAGATGCATATGTCCTATTGAAATTTAACAAAGAAGATAGAAAAAACTTAAAGAGACCAAAAATAATTTATTAAATTTATGCAATAATAAAATCTATATGCACAAAAACATCCAAGACCCAGTCAGTACATTTACTGTTATTACCATAAGTTTAGAGTAAAACTAAGGAATCAACTTTATAGCCAAAGTCCAACAGTGGGTGTGTACTGTTATATT
Source organism: Octodon degus (assembly GCF_000260255.1). NCBI lineage: Eukaryota > Metazoa > Chordata > Mammalia > Rodentia > Octodontidae > Octodon > Octodon degus. The sequence goes on from NW_004524903.1 coordinate 861,727, forward strand.
AGGCTATCTTGACAGTTATAGAAATGGACTATAATAGTTATATGTCAGTAATACTGTGGCCACATGACAGTTATAGAAATAAAAATTATAGTTGTTGTGACTGATTTTGTGGATATCTATATCTATCTATCTATCTATCTATCTATCTATCTATCTATCTACCTATATCTATATGTATATGAATTGATGGGATGTGAAATGGCCTTTTAAAATTGTAGCCACAGTGCCATGTAGGTAGCGGTGACCATAGAGCTGATGTGAAGTTCTCTAAAGGCTGTGTATGCTTGAATTAGCAACCCATACATGGAACTATTTCTCCCATATCCAGGATTGATAGGTCTAGGAATTTGGGGGTACAAATGAGAATACCACCACTCTGTTATCACTTTGTTTTCTGTCCTTAAAACTTTAATGTCTGAAAGCCAATGATTCATAATTCCTGTAAGGAGTTGCCTTGTTCTGGCCAACAAAATTATCTCAGTGAATTGGAAACTATTTTGGTTTCCTCATGTCGCTAGGACTAGTGTCGCCAAAGGGAATACAGCATTCTTAGAGGTGATTGGTCCAGAAGATGAAGAGTAACTGGATGACTGCTACATCACAAAAGAGGTTAAGAAGACTATTCTTGGACTGCAGGAGATGATGTAGAACACCTTCTAGTAACACTGTCTCCATCACTAAGGTCAATGAGAAATGACATATATATATA
>NW_004524903.1:862535-863170 GCF_000260255.1 Octodon degus
AAATAAATAAATAAATAAATAAATAAACAAATAAATGCAATGATGTCCCTTTACCTGAATAGGCAGCATCAATGTTGTTCAACTGTCAGATTCCCAAAATTGTGTAACTGATTCATTGCAGTCCAAATCAGAGTGCCAGCACCATACTTTACAGGTCTTGGGCAATCCTAAAATTCCTAAGTAAATAGAAGAGAACTCGGATTATGAGCAACAAGGGGAAAGCCAGAGGAACGGCAATACCTGACCTTATGATATGCTAAGCAATATTGATTTAAAAAAAAAAACAAAAAACCAAAATGTGGCAATGGAAGAAAAAACAATACATTGGAATGAATTTGGAGATGCAGAAACTTCTGACACATTCAGCAATTTCACCTTCATCAGAAAGGGCAAAAGAGTTTGTTGAAGCAAAGATAACCAGTTCATTAACTGGTGCTAGGAAAACTATTCATCTGTTTGCATAAGATTGAAACTGGATCCTTTTACCTTACCATATACTAAATTAAAATCAAAATGTATGAAAAGTCTAAATATTAAAACAGAAATACTCACCCTAGTGAAAGATATGTTGTATAATTAAAGACATATGATTTGGAAAGGATTTTCTAAACAGAATCTCAGTTGCCTAAGAAATA
>NW_004524903.1:864418-873491 GCF_000260255.1 Octodon degus
ATGAATATTCATACCAACTAAAATTTAAGAAACTTCTAGGACTTTATTCTTAGATTGGTGTTGAGTCTTTATTCACTCTTGCTCCAGGCATCCATCCAGGTTCTTGGGTAGAACAGCTGCTGGATCCTGTGACCCTCCATCCTGCAGACGCACACTGTGGATGCTGCTCCTTAGGAATCTGCTAACCTGCCTAATAAACACCTTGCTTAAGTTAACATGTACTTGTATCATTTCTGTTCCTCTGGAGCACTCTAACTAATATATTGTGTTTACAGTGCCAAATTCATGAAATCTAAACTGTGAAAACAGCCTAGATGATCATCAGTAGATGAATGTATAAAGAAATGTTCTATATCTGCTCATGGAAGAGTGATCAGACATAAAGAATGGAATCATGTAATTTATAGGAAACTGATGGAACTAAAGACTGTCATGGTGAGTACAATAATCTAGTAATAGACAGTTGAATATCACATATTTTCTTTCTTATGAGAAAACTAAAATATAAGTAAATGAGCAAAATAAATGAAAGATGATATGGTAGATTTTTGGAAATGGTGGAGTGTGTGGGAGAGGAGGAAAGAAGGGAAGAAGTAATGTAATGACTAAGATATGTTACATAAATGCATCTGTTCCTGAAAATTAACATCACAATTCTGTATTATTAAAATGCACTCATAATAATAATAATGAATAATAGGGCCAGCCAGATAGCTCAGCAGACTAAAGTATCTACTTAGGCAGAGGGCAGCAGCCAGGGTTCGATCCCCTGTGTGCCGTGCCAGCCTTGGAGTGCACTGAGACTGTGATTGAGACTGGGCATGGGGGTGTGTGCCTATAATCCCAGCATTCAGGAAGTCAAAAACAGGAGAAACACTGTGAGTCCGATATGCATAGTGAGACCCTGTAGACCCTGTACTAAATACTTAAAAAAATAATGAATAATATGAATAACAAATAATTAAGGTAGGAATTTTTGAGTATGTAGCTCACTATTGAAGTATTCTTTAGCATAAGCAAAGGCTGTGTTCAATCAAAAAATTAATTGAAAAACAGAAATTAACACATATAGTTATCTGTGACACATATATGAAATTCATACCAACAAATGCCCATGCTCATGGTTCAAGCATTACCAATGTCAATATTTGCTTAAAAATGAAAATATTTTGAAGTTTTAAAATAATATATCAATAGTAATTTGTAACTAAAATGTTGCCCCTATTATATTTGTATGAGATTTCTAAAGGGAAACTTAAGCTATTTGTATGTATACCAAAAGAATTAATAGCTCCCTACTTGAAAAGTTAGTTAAGACATTTATATCTATGTTTGTTTTGCCTTTATGAAATGTTGATATAGTATCCAATATCTGTTCTAATTTCAAGTTTGAATTTCTCATTGTCTTAACTGAATCAAAATTACATTTTTAAAAATATTTGTAAAGATCCTATTAAAACTCTTTTTGTGTGATTAAGATTTCGCATGGTTAGCCTAGAGATCTAGAAAAAATTGTTCATTCACTCCTTCATTCATTCCTTCATTTTCCTTAATAAGTATTTAGTGAACACCAAGTTTATGTCACATGCTGCTTTATAAATTTAAGAATGATTTGCAAGTGAAAGAAATAAGTGTGTACCTGTCATTGTGTAGTTCTCAGACATCTTTTGAGGGTTACCCTCTTTGCTTTCATGTTGTCCTTCCTACCCAGGGTGATTCTGACACTGTAATTCTGTTGCCATTTTGTTTTGTGAAAGACTTTCAAAGAGGCCACACTAAGGTCTCATTGCCAAGGCAAAAAATGGAAGCCATGGCCATTCCAAGAAGTTTCCAAATGTTGATTTCTATTGCTAAACAATTCCTTACAAATCGAAGCCACCTTCCTAAATAGCATTTAGGCTTTTCAAGAGATTTTGTCATCATATAGAATGATTAATTATTTTTCCCACCTTTTTTGCCTAGACCTCACTATTACTTGATAACTTTTTCTTTGTTTTTTCATGTATTTGGTTGTCATCACTACACAGATCAGATTCATCATGTTCCTCCTGTTTTCAGCCTTCCCAGTGTTGGGATTACTGGGGTGTGCTGTCACACCCATGCTCAGTCACTGACTCAGTGAGCAGAGGGGGTGGTCCAGCATGGCATGCAGGACTAGGGATCAAACCTTGGTCCCTGAGCTCGCCAAAGCAGCTGCTTAGTCCACTGAGCTATCTCGTGGGCCCTGACAGTTGATAACTTTGGATCTCAGTGATCCTAGAGGAACACCTCCGGAGAATCACAGGATTGGTAACACTGTTTTTGTTTTTGCTTTTTAAATATTTTATTTTATTTTAAAGACTAAAAGGCAAAAACAGAAGCAAAAACAAATAGCAAAGCAAAGACAGAAGCAGAGTAACATGCAACAATACGAATAGTCCATATTTTCAGAAAAAAATAGCAAATGAACAATGGTTGTTATATTATACATTTTTATTGAGCTCAGATTAACAGGTACAGGTTTGCAAGACTGAACAAATAATGGAATATTAGCACGTGCTTTCAAAAGACCTTAACATTTTCTTTTTCTTGACCCTTTTCCTGTCTTAGTTTTTAGTTTATTTTAAAGAGATTGTAATCATAGTTGATAAGACATTATAAATGTTATACATTTAGAAGAACAAGATGAGAGCTATTCAACTATGGTTTTTGCATTACACACTGCTTTCTTCAATGTAGCTACTCAAATTATAGGTATTAGCCTGTGGAATTACTCAAAGTGTAAAATTTTAAACATTGACTACTATTTCAAAATACTTATGGAAATTAGTAATACAATCATTGCAGAATATTACTGAGCTGTACAGAGAGACAAACTTGAAGCCTTTATAGGTAAATGGATACAAGTAGAGGCTATACTCATAAGCAAAATAAAGCAGATCCATATGTGTAAATATTGTGTTGTCTCTCTTGCATAAGAACCTGAAATAAATAAAGATGAAAGGTATACTACATATAATAAAATGGAAAGAATCTGAATATAAGGAATCAAAAACAAAGATGAAGGAAAGAAGAAAAAAATGGAAAAAAAGAAAGAAAAATCATGCAAGTATACAGAGAGGTTAGCTGAACTGATTGGAAATATTTTTATTTGTTGTTGTTGTTGTTGTTGCTTTTTTTTTTTTTTCTTTTCCGAGGTCAGATGTTGGTTGCAATGGGCTACTAAACTAAAGTTTCTTGATCATTCTCTGTATTTTGTTTTTACATTTTGTTCTTTGGGTGTGTGCTTCCCATTCTCCCCTGAGTTTACTGAGTATGACAGAGTAAGCCAAAACAGGAATGATACCTATACCATGTGGTACTCAAACTCTAAGCAAAAGAGAAACCAGTGGCAATGTCTCCAAATACCTTAACTAGCCAAACATTTGAGAAACTATGAACCTGATTTTAGCAGTCTCACGCTTTAGTATAATATGTCTAACAGACATTGTTACATTTTGATAAAAAGACAGAATATTGATAAATTGAGGGTTGTATTCATTATTACTATGTAACCAATTATATCAAAATATTATGACTCAAAAGAACAATGAACAATGTTCAATCTTATACAGCTTTGGTGGTTCAATTATTTCAGAAAATCCTGCATGGATAGTTGTGGCTCAATGTCTGTAATGAGGCTTGCTGAATTCTTCTGGAGATTTGACTAAGGATGAAGAATCTTCTTACAAGTTGGCACAGTCACGTACTTGTTGGCAGGAGGCTTCCTCTTACCATGTGAATGTCTGCATGGTTCATTGAGTGTTTCCTTGGGATGGCAACTGTCTTCTGCCCAAAGCAAATGATCCAAGGTGCAATTACTTGCATGTCTTACACTTAGAATTCACACACTAGCTCTTATCAATTATATATTTTATACTTCTGTGTGAGAAAATACAACATGTGTAGGATGAATGGGGTGAAAATCATTGATCTCTACCTTGGAGGCTGGTTACCTCAAAGGTTGTATCATTTTTTGTCTTGCATCACCATTAAATACAAGATATTTATGCATTTATTGTTATTATCATCATCAATAAAGTGTAGCAGTTAAAAGGTAAGGGTTACTACTCATTTGTATTTTAAATCTTACATCAGTACTGTTTTAGCTACTTTGCTTTATCTCCCCGCTACCTCATACCTTTTTTGTTAACTTACATTTTTTTTATATATATCAGGGATTGAACTCAGGACCTTGTACTTACCTGGCAGGCAATTATGCCACTGAGCTATATCCCCAGCCCCCTACCTCACACCTTAACATTACAATACAACAGGCAGTTGATCACGTATATTGGGAAAGCCTTATATCTGATCAGTTTAATAATGTCTCACCTTTGATTTGCACTGTAACACTCTGTACACTGAAACAGACTTTTACCTGAAGTTGCTTTAATAATACTATGCCATAACCAAGGGAAGCTTAAGAGTAACAAGAACAGTTTATATTATTGGTGGAAAAAAAGACTTCCCTTGAATTACAGGAATCAGAATACATGAATAAATGTGTCTTTGATTTGTTTGCCCTGATAAACATTTATTAAATTCATTTCTGTGAAGTTTTACAATTTTCTCTCATTCGGGTTTCAGTCGACCGCAGCCACATCAGCACTGGGTGAGATGCTGTGACGAATGCTTCAGAAACAAAGCAGCGATTCCTCAAGTATATTGGTTTCTGATAATTCTAGGCAAATCTCCTTCCAGGAATTGTGCTTATTGGAAGAAAGCTGCCTTACCAAATGTATATCCCTGCAAGAGATGAAGGGCCACAGAGCCCTGGATCCCTTACTTGATACGGAAGCTTTACGGAAAGCCACGACAGCTCCACGGGTCACGGTTGGATCACAGGAGGCTTCTGCGGCAACTGCATTAGAGTTTAATTTCCCCATCTTTTGAGTCTTTCTTTTTTTTTAAGCACTTGTCAATAAAACTCCTACATGAAAGTCTCAGAATTTTACCAATTCCACTTCAGGATTTGTTTGAGAACGAAGTTTTAAGTAGAAACTGGATCACCCACGGGCTACCTGGCAATCAGGACATCGCCACTAGCGGAAGTACAACACAAATAAGTTTTGTTACACTATTAGGTTGAAAATGCTAAAGGTTTTGCTGGAGATGAGCAGGGATGCAATATTAGTGGAAGCAAATGTGCTCAAATGTTAAATATCAGGGTTTTGAGAGACATGAGAGAAGTAGTATCTTGAAGGATTGTGAGACCTGGTAGCTGTTAAATCATTCATTTGTGAAGGGCAAGGGAAGGCTAAAAGTAATAAATCATCGATGCAAGGTAAACACTGAATAAGAAAAAGAACTTATTGCAAACATTCACAGAACTGTTTATCTCTACCAGTCAAGAGGTTGAAAAAAAGCTGAAGACCAATGTCTTGGCTGACTTGTTCTCAGATTGCTTAATGTTATTTATCAATCCTCATTGCAGAATAATTCTTTTACCATAGATTATTGCTCTGGAAAATGCCACACATTTCCAGAATTTCATTTATTGTATCTAAAAAACTGAATATTTTTCTTTCAATATTCTGTTTACAGTAGTTCAAAATCTCTCTAGGAACATCTAGGTTTTGCAAAGCCAGGGGCTCACTTTAAAGCTCCGTGTCTTCATTTCTTATTTAAGTACCCAACAAAGTTGCTCATTTTTTTCTTTTAATACTTGAACTATCCTTGATGTCACTAATTGTTATAATAACTTTAACATTAAATTCTGGTGTGTTAAGTGTCATTAATAACCAATGTTTCTAAAATGAATTTGGAATCATTGTTTTAATTTGGATGTAGAAAAGGAACAGCCAATTTTCTCCCACAGCGAGTAGGTAAGAGCTCATGATCTGTGGTGATAATGTCTGTCCAGCATAATAACACTTTATAAAGACAAAATGTAAAATAGATATAAATTACACGTGTTTATATGCTTTTAATATTCTCAAATATTTTATAGTTACTAGTATGAGCTATAAGATATGTTCTCATGTAAAGAAGCTGAAAATTTACACAATGAAGTATATTTAATAATTTTCAAAAACATTTCCTAGAATATAAGGCCTAGACTTGCTTCCAGAGTACAGATGTATGCTAATTTGTACTAAAGTACACAAATAACAATCAAGTACACACTTTTATACACATAAAATGGTAGGAACTGGTGTGTAAATGACAAAGTATATAAAAAGCAGTATAAGGTAAATGAAATTAAAGCAAAGTGGAAAGGAAATTCCTGATCTCCAATTGTATCTGGTCACTAAGAATTCGTGGGGCCAGAGCACCAGAAGGCATGAACAGGACGGCTAGATGGGTGTGGAGCGATGTGACTGATGCTACGCAGGGATTGCTTTACCCTTAATAACAGGCACCCTGGAAGAGAGGGAGGGAGTGGGAGAACATTGAAAATTGAAAGAAAAGGGAAGAAGATACAAGGTATGGGATTTGGAAAAAAGCCAGGCACTTTGAAAGATTAGTCAAATATTAAAGAAATTGCTTTGGGCCAGGCAGATAGCTCAGCAAACTAAAGTACCTGCTTAGGCAGAGCTCAGAAGCTGGGTCTCAATCTCCGCATGCTGTGCAGGCCCCGCCTTCAGGGCATGCAGAGATGGAAATTGATCCTGAGTGTGGTGGCCACACTCCTGTAATCCCAGTGCTTGGGAGGCTGAAAAGAGGAGGATTATTACAAGTCCACGCTACATAGTGAGACCCTGTAGCCCTTATAGCTCCTGTACTAAATACACTAATAAAACAATAAATAAATAAAATAAAAATAAAAAATTTAAAAAAATTGCTAAGAATTATACAGAAGTACTGTAGAGAATGATAACTTGCTACATAGGTATTAAATTAATAATGAAAGAAAAGTAATCTTATTTTTATAAGGTGAATCTCCAGCAATATGCAGCGTAGTGTACTGTACTGTAGTGTAGTAAGTTGGATATTTACAATTACAAAGTCTTTGACCCCCTACTGCCAAAAGTTTGTATGCTTCATATTTACAAAGCAATTTTCAATGTCTCCTTTATAGAGACTATTTCCTAAATTCTAGGTTAGGTTTAACCTTGTGACTTTCTTCTGAAAATGTGATGTTTACAAATGTTATTGTAGCTTCCAAAGTTATAGATTATTCCTGATGTTGTGTCATTTACCATTTCAGAGTGAATGGCATCTTAGATAGGGATTGTTCATGTAATGGCTATTTATAATAAATTTTTCAGAAAATTAAGAATAAAGGAACAATTAATAAACATTACAAAAGACATATTTGGGTTTTCGCTGTCTTTTTATCATTTATTTATTTATTTGGTACAAGGTCTTGCTGCACATCTCAGATTCATAGTGATTCTCCTGCTTCAGCCTCCTCAACTATTCTGGTATTACTGGAGTGTGCCACACCAGCACAGCATGCAGTACCGGGATTGAACCTGAGTTCTTGCACTTGCCAGGCAAGCATTTAGACAGCCAAGCTATCTCCCCAGCACACAAAAGACATATTTGAAAACACAAGAGTATACCAAAGTTAACAACAAATATTCTTTCCTTAGACAGAAAACAAAAAAAAAGTATATGTCCTTGGAAGTTATTTTTTCTCTCTCTCTCTCTCTTTTTTTTCCTTTGGCAGAACCAGGGTTTGAACTCAGGCCCTTGCGCTTGCCAGGGAAGTGCGTTTTCTACAGAGCCATTTCCCCAGCCTTGGAAGCTATTTTAGAAAAATGAGTAAGCAGCATAAGTATTAAAGAAAGAAATTTTAGCTGTGTTATTCACATATAAGTATTATGTTCCTAGAAGACCCAATGGGATCTAGAAGCATGCTACAAAATCTAAGTTTAGCAAACCCAAGATTATAAGCTCAATATAGGAAAATCAATTTCTAGGTATTAGGGAAAATGACTGGGCAAGATGCTTACTATAGAAATGTGGGGTTGACCTTGAGGGTGATGACAATGTTCTATATTACTTATATGGTGATTCCATGTGTGGAGACATTTGACAAAGCTCATTGATATTTTACAGTTAAGATACTCTCATTATGCTATATAACATTCCTAACCTGTGTGTGTGTGTGTGTGTGTGTGTGTGTGTGTGTGTGTGTGTGTGTGCATGTGGTACTAGAGATTGTGACCTTGTAATATACAGCGTGGTAACTACTGATAATAATGTTGTATTATGTAATTGCAATTTGTGGAAACAGAAAATCTTTTTTGCTTTTAGAACAAAAAAATGTAATTAAATGAGATAAATCCTAACTTAATTGGGTTGATACTGATCAATGTATATCTATATAAAAAATCTTGGTAAATACCTAAATGCATGTAACATTTAGATGTCAATTGAGTGGAGCCAGTGGGAAATATGATTGTAGAAGATTTCATTGATGATGATGTCCTCATATTCTGAAAGTATTGGTCAGTAATTTCTGTTGTTCAATGCTTAGAATGATCAGAATTCTCTCCATTTCTTCCTTTAATACTGAAACCAGGTTCTTCCACATAGGTTTTGTTTGAATCCATCCTTCTTTTAAATTTTTTATTCATTTTAATGAGAAAAAAGATAAAAGAGCAGTGAAACAGTTGCAAAACAGGTAAGTAGGACAGTTACAATTATTCAAACATTGCATATTGTCTTCATAGTAGTTATTCAGAGGATAAGATGTAGGCATCATATCTTGTCAAAACAAAATTAGTACAAAACTTTCCTTTCATTGAATAGAAGAAAGTAACTGTATATATATCCTAACTAACTAATAGAAATAGATGACCATTTTCTAGTAATCTATATATATATTACTAGAAAATGGTCATCTATTTCTATCCCCATTTTTTTGTTTCATCAGAGATGGTGTTCCATTGCTGTTAGAGAAGCTGCATTTGGAGAAGTCTTTAAAGGACCTTTTCATTCTTTTTTTTTTTTTCAAAGTTTTATTGACAAACAGATAGCAATGAGACAGTTTCAAATCATATCGGAAGGACAGTTTCAACAAATAATACACTGCATATATTCTTCTTAGTGGTTAATTGCTGTACAAGATGCGGACTTGTGATCCCATTTACAAACACCA
>NW_004524903.1:880391-886816 GCF_000260255.1 Octodon degus
GGCTGGGACTGGTCCGGCTGGCGCAGGGTAGCAGGAAACTCTCCGCACACTCACCGGACCTGGGCTAGGACTGGGTCTCGACCTTTTCATGCTTGATGCCAGTTCAAAGATTGTAGGTATTCAATTCAGCAAAAGAACTGAATATAGTCCAATAGTCCATAATAGTAGTAAGTTATCAGTACGACTGGCATTTGTTCAAAGTTGTTGACTTGAGCCTTTTAAGGCTCAGCATATTAATGTAGCTTTACTTTTTTTTTTTTTTTTTTTTTTTTTTTTTTTTTTTTTTCGGAACTGGGGATTGAACTCAGGCCCTTGTGCTTGCCAGGGAAGCACTTATTCCACTGAACTGTCTACCCAGCCCCTTAGCTTTACTTTTTATACCTCATGGTTACACTCTTCTGCTGCATTGTTAAGATCAAGTTAGAGCAATACCTATATAACTAAAAATGTAACTTTTGCTATCTCATAAGGTCAGTCAAATCCCCTCAGGATTTACTCTGAAACCATGTACAGTACCTTGTGGATCTTTTCTCAGTGTCAGCCACCTGGATGAGTCACAGCCATTGCTTGGCCAGTTTGCTCTCTGTGAAAACCTGAGAGAATGTTTTCTCTCCATGTGACTGTCCTTAGGCACACTCTCCATCATCAGTTTCCTCTGTGGTCCCATAATCTCCTTGATCAGAAAATTTGGGACACCACTTATTTACAGAATACTACAGCACAGGTTCTCTTATGTCCTGAGTCCTCACTGACATTGAAGGGTTAGGGCCAAAATATTGGCTATCTTTTTAGCCCATCTATTTGTCTAATATTTGTTTTTCCATTTTTTTTTATGGTACTAGTGATTGAACTCAGGACCCTGAGCTTTCTAGGCAAGCAGTTATTCTACTGATCTATCTCTCCTGCCCTATCTGTCTAATTTTTGGTCTGCAAACTTTAGTTGATAAACATCCATAAGAGGGCCTTACTAATATTATTATCCTATAGCAGAGGTAGTTTAGCTTAACATCACTATCTGTCTGAATATCACATACCTTAGACATAAAATGAAACTTATTTTCCAACAAACATGAATGTTCTAAAATGCAAATCCCTCTAGAATGTTAAAAAACAATTATACATTTTATACAGATATTTAGAAATCAAACCATATTCAACAATGTAGCAGTACAATCCTGCTACAATTTGTTTTCTTGTCCCTTGTCTACTTTTACTACCTTTTTTACATACATTTAATTTGCAAAGAGTATAGCTATAATTGATATGACATTAAAAGCACTATACATTTCGAAGACCAAAATGACAGGTATTATAAGCAAGGTTTTAGTGTTACATATTGCTGTCTGCAATGTAGTTGCTTAGTTTACAGACATTAGCATATAGAGATAGATAGTCTGTGTGAGAATTGTAGCCATTAACTGCTATTTTAAAAAACCTGATAGAAATTTTTAGGACCATTTCCTTAACCGTCTTCTTTATGTAAATATATGGTTTTGCACCTACCATATTTCCTCACTTTTGTCCTTTTTTTCTTTTCATTGTTTAATCCTTCAGCTTTCTCTTTCCATTTAATTGTGTTATACCTTTGAATTTTTATTTCTTCTTTTGAGTTTTTACAGTAGGGAGACCATATGATATGTACACATGGATCTTTAGTTTTGTTTCACTTATGAGTATATCTTCAAGTTGCATCTACTTATATACAAATGCTTCAAGTTTATTTTTCTTCATAGCTAAGCAATACTCCATCATATAAAAACACCATATCTTCTTCATCCATTCTTTAGGTTATGGGCATTTTGGTTCTTTCCACAATTTGGCTATCAGAAATTGTGCTACTATAAACATAGGTGCAACTATATGACTATGATATGATGTTTTCAGTTCTTTTGGGAAAATTCCCAGCAAGGGTATAGCTGGATTGAATGAGATTTCTAGTCCTAGTTTTTTCAGGAGTCTCCACAATGATTTCCATAATAGTAGGGCAGTCAAATATTGAGGTGGTGGCATGAATGTTGTTGAGGGTTTCTACCAGATTGATGTTGCAAATAAAGAGCAAAGAGCCCAGTAGACCAATTTAAAATGTGAGTTTGACCAGAAAGGACACCTCAATAAAACTGTGGACTATAAAGATAGAGCTGAAGATTGCCACGAAGAGGAGAATATGTAAAAATGGCTCAAAAGCATTACAAGAATCAGAAAATCTCCAGCCTTTGCTGCCTCAAAACTATGAAAGTGAGACTGATTTGAGAAGAAAGCTGCAGAGTACTATGTTCCAGAATGATGGCAGTGGTACCAGGCTCGAAAATGTCAGATTTCTGAAAGGTGGAAGCACAGAGAATTTGTTCCTCAGGCTCAGAGTGCTCAGTGATGAAGGCATTCAACTCCTTCATCAAGAGAGGACATCTAACTATTGCTCGAGCTGGCAGCAGCCTTGGAACCATCCACATGGTGCTTGTTTTAGCTGCATGAAGAATGCAAGATTTCCGAGGTTAAAAAAGGCTTCTACTCAGATTTTGGAAGAAGGCATGGAAGGCCAGGCAGTGTGCCTGCTCCTGAGAGGCTGTGAAGGTGAAGCCAAAGGTGCAGTGGAGAAGTTTGGAGAAGCCAGGAAAGTGGCTCACCTTTGGGAACCTGCCCTGAGATTGGCAAAGGGCCCAAGAGGTAGCTACAGCCACCACAAATGCCCCAGGGCAGAGCAATGCCACATCAAAGCTTACCACAGATTGTCTTAATTTTTATTTTTAAAAAGAGTACAAAATAGCATTAAAACAGAAAAATTACAAATGATACCAAATTTTACTAAACAAAATGAATTTCACAGTATTTGTTGCATTAGATAGTGTTGTCTTCAAATTAGTTATTGATATTACCAGATACATGTATGCAAAATTGGAAGAAGTGAGAAAACAAGAAAAAGAATATAAGAAACTAAGAAGAGAAAAAGGTCAAAAAATTGAAAAAAGGAGGCAAAACAAATTAAGCACCAACTACTCCTTTTCATAGACCAGCAGAAATGCACAGTACAGTTGTCCAAACCACCCTGCTTACATACACAGATATCTCTTTCTCCCATACCCTTTCCTGTCCTCCTTAACTCAATAATTCCTTCCCTTTTAACAGGTTCATTCCCTTTTCCAACTATCCATTGCACCCATCAGATTTTATTTTTTCCTTCACAGATTGCTTCAGATGTCCCACATGGGACTACAAGACTTAAAGTATTCCCTGCTGGATTTTGGATTTTTTACAGTCCCATTTCATTGATATCATCATTTTTAGCTTACAGAATGGAAATGTCTAACTTGTGCCAATGAATACTGGAAGTGTTTAACTTTCTTTTCATTTGTACAGAGACTCACAGCTAAGAGTTTGCCTTAGAACTTGGAGAAAACTTGAGACTTGGACTTTCCAGCAATGTTACAACTTTTAGAACTTTTACAACTCTTTCCTTCTTTAGTTCTGGGCATCAGGAAGTTTGTGTCAACAATGAGAGAAAAGTAACCAATAAAACTTCTTCCTCTGTGTGTACAAATGAATTTGAGTGTGCAACACGATATCAATGATGATTATTTTTATCATCATCAGAACACCCTTTCATCAAAAAGTAACTAGAATAAGTGAGATTCACATATTTTAATTCTTTATATAAATGGAAGAATACAAAATATGTTGTTTTATATTTGGCTAATTTTGCTCACCATTAACTTTGTGGAATTCAAGTTTCTCTGCTAATTCTCTTAACTGACTAGAGTGTTGCACTGTGTCAGTATTCTAAACATTATTTAGAATTACTTTTGGGCTTTCGGGCAAGTTTGTGTTTGTTGCATTATGAACAGTTACAGTGTAGGTGTCTAGTATTGCTTTGATGAATGTAAAGCTGTAAAGCAAAACTGCTTATACATAAAGTGTAACTATGTCCCATATTGGTAAATAAACTCAAAATCATTTTCAAAATGACTATCACAACTGAGTTTCTCAAGAATATAGTATGAGAGATATAAGCTGTTGTACATCATGGCCTAAATGGCATTTTCCATTTGTCTCAATTGTAGACATGCCTCAAAGTATATAGTGGTAACATGTTATAGTTGAAATTTACTTTATTTCTAATATTAGGATATTTTGTTATTTAATAACATTTGGACAATACTATATTACTAAGTATCTGTTCCCCTTGTAAGAAATCTTTCTGTTATGTTTTCTTAATTTTATAGAGATTTGTTTTCTTTAAGGTTTTTAAAAGTCCTTTATCAGATAGGTATTGCCTCAATACTCTCTATTATGTTAATAGCATATCCACTGTCTTATTGTTATTTTTTAAATTGAAGTTCCTAGTTTTAGTGAGGTCCTTCACACAGTTTTTACTTTTATGCAAATATTTTTTGACATTTAAGAAATGTTTGAATGCTCTGTGGTCATCCAAATGTTCTCTATATTATTTTCTTTTATTACCCTCTTACTTAAATTCATCTAAAATGACATTTGAATATGTGATGTAAACTGTAGACACATTTTCTTTTCATAAGTATATAATTTATTTGTTACTGTTGGAGAAAAAAATGCATAATGTGAATGAGGCAATTAAAAAGTGATATGTGGACACCAGTGTATTAACCCTATAAGAGAAGAATAATTTTCAAATCATTCAAATCCTCACTGTCATACAATAAGTAATGAGCATATGTCAGTGTCACATTTAACACATTTTTGCAGGAGCCAGCAGAATGGCAGAGCTTATTAAAGTTGAATATGAGGAACTGGAAGCACACAAGCATGTGGAGGAGTGCTGAAGTATCATTCCTAGGTTTAAGAAGTGGGAAGCATCTGAAAATTTTGTACTGCTTGTAAAATCCAATGCAAGCATAGCACAGTTCTGCAATGATTTGTAGAACGTATGACACTCATGGAGCAGGGGCAAAAGATAGCTGATCACTGATAGAAGTGTGTGAATAATCAAAGAACAGTTTTATTTTCTTTTTTGGTTTAACTAATTCCAATATCAGTAAAGCAATATGATAAAAGGTGAGGGTGTTAGAAGGATCATGTTGTGTTGAATATGCTGAACAGGCAAGGTTGCCTTTAGATTCTAGCATTAGGAATACAGAAAGAGGTTTCTAAGCAAATTGTCTTCTGGGAGCCAGAGTGTTTCTCCTACATAATCATCCTGTAGGAGACAGAGCAATATTCTTCACAATCTACAGCTAAGAAATCATAAAAACAAAAATAAGATCACTATATCAACCTCACTGAGAAAAAAAATGAGGAATATTTTAAAGCACCCTAGTAAATTGTTAGAAAAGTGCTGAATGACAGTAGAACTGAAATGGTCACTGCCACTAGGTCATTGGGGTTTTAATTTGTGCTTATTTAAATAAAGGCGCTATCATTCCACAGATACAGACATGCATTCTGCCTTTATAGTTACACCTCATAAGAATGACTTTCAGGTGCATTAAAAAGATACTCATCTGCTTAGCATGGTGGCACATGCTTGTAATTCCAGTACTCAGGAGGCTGAGGCAGGAGGATCATTGTGAGTTTGAGACCAGCTGGGGCTACAAAGTGAGATTAAGGTGAACCTCAATTGCATAGTGAGACTCTGCCTTAATAAATAAATAAATAAATAAAGTTGACCAAACAGCTCAGCAGATTAAAAGTGCCTGCAAGCAGGCATAGGGGCCAGGAGTTTGATCCCCAGGCCTGCCTGGGGCATGCTGAAACAGCAATTGAGACTGACCATGGTGGTGCACACCTGTAATCCCAACTCTTGGAAGGCTTTAAAAAGGCAGATCACTACGAGTCCGATCTAATAGTGAGACCATGAACACCCTGTAGACCCTTCCCAAAAATAAATGAATAAATAAATAATAAATAGATATTCTTGGAGGAAGACTAGAGAAAATTAAAGTCCCCAAAAACAAAAAAAATAATTTGAAATAACTACTTTTGTAATGTATGTGCTCTGAAAGAGAAAGGTCACTGCCCTAGAGTTAGTAAGACACTTGTTTAAAATTTAGTCAAGTGACGTTAATCTGGGTTAGTGAAACTTTCACACAAAGCCCCAAGTCAATAGCAAATTTTTGAGTTAGGGATTCTCAAACCATTTAATACTAACCAATAATTTCTGCTTTTGTTATAGAAGACATTATTTCTGTCTTTAAAAGCTCTACGTAAAATCTCTATACTCCTGAACAAGACATATTGTCTAGTCTAAGATCATTGTTATCAAATGTCCTGTGGCAGATAGGTTGGTACAAAAGGTTCTCAGAATATGTAGCAATATGAAAGATCTATACTTGGTGACTTGTGACACTTAATTGGATATAAACGTGGGTAATGGTCAATACAATTCTAATTTGTTGGATATTTTCTACTTGGTACAAAAATCTGAGTCCATCTTACAAGGTTTCTTAAACTAACCT
>NW_004524903.1:895705-896701 GCF_000260255.1 Octodon degus
TTTCAGGAATTTCAATCTACACAGAAATAAATATGTGTATAACACCTGTAAGAAACAAAATAAACACTTGCAAGCTGAGAGAACCATATCTGTTTAATTTTCCTTCTGGAAATTTTCTCCATTCTTCACATCTATCATGAGGCCAGATTTCTGGCCCTGGAATCTCTAAAGCAAGACAACAAATATAAAACTAACAATTTTATTACTCTCTTGTTATTCCACCATGTGGTTTTGCTTACATTCTCTTCCCGGAGAAAATCTGATGTCTGGAAACATTTGATTGATACAGGCAGCCTAACTGGAGTTTAGAGGTGGATTCCTAGTGGAATTTAGTGAGTGTAAATTGGGGATTCTGCCACATATCTTACATAGCACTGGAGAATCCTAAATCAAAGAAATATCCAGCACAAATGTCAATAGCACTGCTGTTTAGGAAACCCTGCCCTCCTTCAAGTCCAGTTTCCAAAGATATTTACTGAGACAATTTCTTCCACCTCAAGAAAGGTGTCTAGAACCCAACAGAATAGCTAATGTCATGTCTCAAACTCTTACTCTTAAAGACAGTGTCAAATCCTTTGAATTTTTAGTTAGAACACACGTGAGAAACAGATTATTCAGTTCTCAAGTTTTAAAAGCCACACAAATCTTAATCTCATACTAAAGGCAGATGAAAATTATCAAATTTTGATAGTGAAGATTCTGAAAATTAGTGTATGCATTTCTGCAGTGTGCCCAAAATTCATCATTTGCTGGTAGCAGTTCTGGTTCAGGAATTTCAGGATTAGATGAATGATCTTACACTCGCAGTACTTCTCTGTGGGTTGCTCTGGCCACGCCCATCAGAGCCAAGAAGGCAAAGAAGCTACAGGAAGGAGCTGCCAGGTGGCCTCGAAAAAGGTGCAGTATTAATGAGCCTGAAACAAAATATTTCATATTAGATATTATTTTTAACATTATTTGTTATTATAAGGGATTATGGTATAAACAAAAAGAAAA
>NW_004524903.1:896821-897624 GCF_000260255.1 Octodon degus
GGGACACACTGAGCTGGTGATTGATACTGGGCGCGGTAGCACATGCCTGTAATCCCAGCACTTGGGAGGCTGAAAATAGGAGAATCACTAAGAGTCTGATCTACATAGTGAAACCCTGTAGACCCTTACTAAAAAATACAAGAAAAAAAAGACATAAAATGAAACTGGGTGTGATGACAAACCAGTAATCCCAGTACTGGGGACGCTGAAACAGGAGGATCACTACAAGTCTGAGCTGTGCAGTGGGACCCCGTAGCAGATACATACTTTTTTTAAAGGCATAAAAGGTAAAGATAAACAATAAGTAAAAGAGGGAAGAAACTTCAAACAGAAGATTACTATAATGTTACATTTATATTGTAGGAGCACCCTAAACCTGCAGACACTCTTTAAACTTTCAGTGAGACTAAATTTAGGTGAGCTTGTTCTGAAAATTCTTATCTGAAAATTACAAGATGTGGGCAGATTTTATAATAGTTTGTGTATTTTTTGAAGTGCTAGGCTGATTCTTATCTTTTTTTGTTGATAAAAGTTCAGTGTTACAAAAGATATATACAACTCAAAATTTATTTATTTATTTATTGTGGTACTAGGGATTGAACTCAGGGCCCTGTGCTTGCCAGGCAAGCACTTATTCTACTGAGCTATCTCCCCAGGCCCACAACTCAAAATTTATTTAAAATAATTTCATGTAATGAAGTCTTTATAGGTAAGTAGATGCAAATAAAGGCTATACTCATGAGTGAAATAAATCAGACCACATATGTGATCTTCTATATTCTCCCTACTTTAAGAGCCTTAAG
>NW_004524903.1:898985-901126 GCF_000260255.1 Octodon degus
TTTTATTTGTTTTTTATTTTTTGGTGGAACCAGGGATTAACCTCAGGTCCTTGCACTTGCCAGGGAAGTGCTTATTCTACTGAGCCATCTCCCAGGCCCTAAATAAGTAGTTTAAATAGGTATGTTCCTGAGAGTGACAGTATTATCTTACACCAGCTATCTTTTCTTGAGTTTTTTGTTAATTAGAGGTACTGGCTTTGTTCTTTTTTCTTGGTATTCTCTTTTAATATTTTGCCATCCAGAAAACCCAAGATAGAAATGAAAGTGTGGAAAGTTAAGAGGAGACTAGAAATAATCACATGATAAGGAAAAATGATTATACATTTTAATAATTACACCATGATGCATTACTTTACAGAAGAGTAGATTCTTATTTAGTATAATAAATATTTCTAAGTATTCAGTTAATTGATAGAATTAATTAAATATTTTTAACCTTTAGAATCTACCAGTTTTAATAACTTGAAATGTATTTTTACTATTATTTTATCTGCATACACTATACTTCATAAAGTATCAACACCTTTTTTAATACAGAATTTTAATTCCATTCTGAATGAATACTACAGGGAAAAATCACCACAAGAAAAGCTCACTGAAAATAAGTTCCTTGTTTATGTTGGATTTTGTTAAAAAAACTACAGATCTTGGGGCTGGAGAGATGGCTCAGTGGAATGCTTCCCTGGCAAGCGCAAGGACCTGAGTTCAATCCCAGATCCGCCAAAAAAAAAAAAAAAAAAAAGTTCCACATCTTGAAGCTAGAAGTACTAAGCTCTTTAAAACTATAGATCTTGCTACTACTGTTAAAGGTACCAAATTCAGAGTTAACATAGTTTCTCAGTATGTAGGCCATGCTTGATATATTGTCATTGTCATTGTACTACATTAACCGTGATGCCATACATGATAAAATTTTATCACTCTCATATGACAGCAATATGATTGTCTGGGGTCATAATCATCAGTAGAATCCAGTACCAAAATACTGGCTGCTGAGCCAAATATCACTTTCCTTTTCCTACTAAATTGGAAAGATAGGACATTGGGACAGACACAAAAACAAAGAGCCAGCTACAACTGGAAGATACCTCTTACCAATGAGAATTTTCTAAGGAAGCTCCATAGTTGTGATAGACTATCTAACATAAGAAACTTGCAAACGTCAACATGGAAAACAAATTAAAATAAAAAAAAGAGAAACTGACAATACACAGGAGCAAAGTACAACCGCAGACCTCTAACTCACATAAGACAAATCCAGGTGATAATGAAGTGGAGTGAATCAAAACTCACACACCTAAAATTTCAGAAATGATAGTAGGAAAACAGAAAACAAATGATGTTTAAGCTTACAGAGAAAATTAGATTATAAATAATCTCACTGGTTAAATGAAGATGATTACCATGATGAAGTACTTGCTCAGTATCTTCAGAGAAGACATACTTTTTTTTAAATAAAAGAGCCTTGGAAAATGATTGAAATCATGATTAATCAACATAAAAATTAATAAAATCCATCAAACACGTCCAAAAAGACAAATAGGAAATTAAAGTTTGCAAAATGAATAAATGAAAATCAAGACAGAATATTAGACCAAGAAGACAGAAGTGCAGTTAATAGTTATGAAAAAGAAGATTTCTTGGAATTAGAAAGAGACCATGAAAATCAATCCAATAGCTGCAAGATAAATCAAAGGAGAACAACATAAGATTGATTGGAGTCAATACAAAAGAAATCACAGTCACAAACCACCTCAAACATACACAAGAGTTTGGTATATAGAAATTCAATTAGCCATGAAGAAAAGAAACCCAGCATGAGGCACATAATAATCAAGATCACAGAACTTCATCACATGAACATAATATCAAAAGCTTTTAGATAAAATAAATGACCTAAAGAGGAAATTTCATTAGAATCACAGCAGACCTCTCAACACCAACACTTACACTAAAGAGAGCTTCCAGTGAAGTGGTTTAAGGCCTGAAAGAAAGCAACAGCCATTCTATGTTAATATAACCTGCAAAAAACAGAATCAGTGGATAAAAAAGATTCTTCTATGATACAGAGAAACTGAAGAATTTCATGCCCACAAACTAGCTCTTCAAAGTGTTCTGAAAGTGATTCTAGAAAGAGATAA
>NW_004524903.1:909606-913760 GCF_000260255.1 Octodon degus
GAAAAACTTTTGCTTGGACTGTGCCAAGATATTCTTTGTTTATTTTTTTGTAGTTAAGTATCAGCTTTAATCTGTTTCTGCCTTCATTGAAAAATAAAAAATATGTAGTACTTTAACTATATCATGAATGTATTGAGTACATTTTCATGCAATTAAACAATCATAGAAATAGAAATTTTTGAATTACTTTAACTTGTTGAACTTTGAAAATCATGAAAAAAACATCATTTATTTTGATGTGATGCTAACAACAGTGAATAAACATATTTTCTTATGATCTACACAGATTTTATGTTGACAAAATTCAGTTCAAAAAATGAATTTTGCATCATCAAAGATAAAAATGCTTGTTATCGTTAAAAATCATTTAGTTAAGTTGAACTGCTGCTCTGAATGACACAATATCTCACCTTTTCAGGTGAGCAGATCTTGGATATAGAAATTAAATTTTCAAGTTTGACTAATGTACCAAGAGTCCTAATTCAGCTTGCTTCACAGACATATTTATTATCAGTGAATTGGAGATTTTTTAAATATCTAATTATTGTTTTAAAGGCATCACAGTTCAAAGAAATATTTATTTTCATTCATTAGAAAATGTTCAAATCGACATAATAAATTACACATATATGATGATTGTCTTAGGAATTCCATACCTCAGGAGCACTGTTGAAAGTAATTCTTACATTCATGGAGTACTGTGAGCCTTAAGCTGAGTAGAGTACTTTATATCACGCCCTCTCTTTTTCGCATGCAAGAGATGAGCTAATTTAAGGTAAATATTTTTGCTACTGTTCCATTGTTCTCCCCCAGGTCCTTGAAAATGTCACCTAACTTTTCTTTCTTTTTTTCTTTCTTTTTACTTAACATTTAGTGTTCAGTGTGCTGACTTTCACACAACTTGCTGAGCCTGGAAGCTTTGGGGAGAATCCCTGACAGCTTGTCAGGCCCAAGGCAAATGCAAGTAATCTTCCCTCCTAGTAATTAATAATTAATTATTGTTCATTAATCTGAAAAGAACGATGGTTTGGAATAATGTATTTGAAAAGGAAAAGTAAAGCAAAGCTATGTTTATTTCAAAATGTACTCTTTAGTTCAATCCTTTTACAAGTCAAGCTAATTTGGAGGCTACGTGTGAAAATCAATAACACCAAACCCCACCTTCGCGGGTCACAGGATGGTCACAGCCCCTCTAAGCTCTTTGTCTTTAGGTAAACTCTGAACTCCTCCTGAAGTTTAAATCACAGTGTAAGCTTATCTCCCAAGGTGCAAAGGAGCAAAGCAAAACAATAGGCTTGTTCCTTAGAATGGCATGTTTTCTCTTAAGAGCCCGAAAGTGGCTCTGTGCAAGGCTGCATGTGATTACTATTATCTACACTGTCACAGATATTTGTTTTCTGAACAGTAAAATTTTTGTGGTAAGAAAGAAATAAAGAAAATGGAAAAAAGGCTGATAAAATCATTTTAATAAATGTGAATCATTAGATGTTATTTGTATTCAGCTTTGCTTTACAGGTATTCATAGTGTCAGCAGCTCTAACGACAATGTGTTGAATACTTACTTGATAGGGAAACGCTGAAACACCTTTTTTTTTTTTTTTTTTTTTTTTTTTGACATTTGTAGAAACGGTGAACAGAAGAAAAAAATGTCCTTTAAAACTATTGGAACTAATGACATTCTCCAGTGCTAAGGAGGCAATATTCTTTCTGCTCAAGTGGAAATCATTTCAGAATTCTTCAGTGCAGGAGGAAAATAATCCCTTTACAATCAGTCTGTTCAAATAACAGAAGATGTAACTAAGCTCATCATACATATATGAATATGGGTCAAGCCTTCTAAATACGAATACGCATAAATATATCTTTTCTAACTAATATCACGTTCACTGTTTTTTACGAGAATCATTTTCCTCAGTAATGTACTGCCTGGGAGGATTACATCGTTATGGCTCTCCTTTCTCTGTCCTCTGTCTGCATCTCAAATCTTAGCCTGTTTGCTTTTGCCTTCCTGCAGCTCCCTCTAACTTGGCGAGACTCCTCCTGTGGCCTATGCCTTGAAAGCCCGCTTCTTGCACTTCTCCCCACAGTTTTATGTCTCTCAACAGTGAGGTTAAAAATGAACTTTTATCTTTGCCCAGGTGATCTTGGGCATAAAAAATTATTTTTATGGTATTAAATGTAATAAAATTAATGCAAAACAATTAATATAAATAGGTAATTTTACCCTATCTGGCATAGAACCTTTAAGTTTTCCAAAGATATTACTTTTAGTGCTTTAATGTGTGTGTGTTTGGTTTTTGAGCAAATCCTTCATTTGGAGACAAACAATGCTGTTGAGGCTAACGAGGCTGGTGAAAACATTAATGCAGTAATCCTTTACTGAGACTAGACAGCTCAGATGTAGAACAGCAGTAATGCTTGTACCTTTTCTTAACTAAACGATGTAATATTTACAACTATAGCCATCAGTAGAATAAAATAAATGCATATTAATAATGAAATTATATGTGCATTAAGACACTTTGGAAAGAGAGAAGCCTAACAGAAATCATTGTCATGCACTTATCTGTATATGATACTGAATAACTGTGTTGCAGCTAAAGTTCTGTGATATTAAATAAATAAAATTTAATATATGACATATCTTCTGTCCAGTAAAAGCATAGGGCACATAGAACAGAAAAGCAGCTTATTCATTCAAAAAATGCATGTTTTATCAAAGGTGATAGACTCAGTGACTTCAGTATTTCTTTAAATAAATATGGCAGATTTGTGTACTTGCTAACATGTGAATACTTTAAACTTTGTATAAAATTATACTTACTTCGTGGGGAAGATATTTTCATATCTATTGTGACCATGATATGTGTCATTAGAAATTAAAATATAATAAGGCTATTAACTCGTCTTTGTAATATAAATATTTTTGTAAATTTTATCTCCATATTTAAAAATCACACACAGTCAATAAGTGTGATGACAATAAAAGAAACTTCAAGTCTTTTTATAAATCAGTATTTGTAATTTTCACAATACATACTCATTATTTTGATTTTAAAATATTATTTCAATAGTCATATAAATGTATATAAATTAGAAATTAAAATTTGAATGTATGCCATCAATAACAATTATATTGTTTATTAGAAATCATGATATCCTAATATAAATTTTGCTAATGACTTGTCTAATCATTTAAAAATAGGAAAGTTAATAGTGTTAATTTTAAGTAAAATATTTAAGTTAAGGAGTGAAACTGGGAGATGATGAAAATGTACTTGAAAATTGAAAGCTATGGAATGGGAAGCCTAAGAGGAGTTCTTACCAAGTTCTTAACACAAAATTCCTACAAATATTCTACTTGTACCAATAATCCATGTAAATAGCCACCAAAGCACTAAAAAGCAATACCCAATGCAGTGACAGCAGCCAACGCCTGTGCAGAAGCCGGTGTAACATCGCAGTTGCTGTGCATCAGTCTCTCGTCTTACTTTAAATTGCAAATTTCGCGGAAACAGATTTGTGTAAAACTTCCTTCCACTGCATCAGCCTTTCTCCGTGCTGTGCATCTACAGGATGCTACATTTTGCAATCTTTGGCTGCTTTTTTTCACAATTTATTTAAAAAAATTCTTAAACATACTGTTTCACATAAAAATAATAAATAATATTTTTAAATTTGTCTTGGAAGTAAGAAACTATGAAAGAAACCATAAAAGCATTCAGTATTTTTACTCTGCAATTCAAAACTGCTATTTTAACTAGCCATGACAAAACCACACTTTCTCATCTATTTTACAATAAAATCAAATAAAATATTTATTATGCCTTTGAAAAGGCACAAAATATTACTATATAACACATTTTCCTGCTCGTCTAATTACTTCCTCATATATGGTACCATTTGCTCCTCATGTACTTTTGGTTACCCTTGACAGGGCAGGAGCCAGTGGCTTTACTTATTTGAGAAAACGCAAAAAAAATTGTTTGAGGTAATTACTTAGGTCATGTTGGTTATATGACATCAGTATTTATTACAGCTTTCTAATCTTTTCTCTCCATATGCAGTAACTTACATGTTATTTATGTACTTGAACTAGAGTTTATATTGCTTTAGTCACTCTCAATAAATATTATAATTAAGTAAAATTTCTT
>NW_004524903.1:913860-915305 GCF_000260255.1 Octodon degus
CCTTAAAACAAATACTAATGGACATAAAAAAATCAAATAGGTACCAACAAAATTGGAACAGACGATTTCATTACCCACTGTCACAAACAGATAAACTAAGTAAAAATCAACCAAAAAAACAACAGAACTAAACCAACCTATAAAAATTGCACTTAGAAATGGTCTGCTGTGTTCCACTACACAATGTCAAAACATACACTCTTCTCAGTTGTACATGGGACTGTCTACAAAATAGACCACATACTGGCTAATAAAACATGCTTACATAAATGAAGTGAGTTGTTATTGCCCACATTTATTATCAAACCATAGTGCAAAGAAAGTTGAAATCAATGGCAAAAGAAACCCAAAAAGATACATAAACACGTGGATATTAAAAAAAAAACCCTCCTGAAAAACCAAAGAGTTATAAATGAAATTAAAGGAGAAAAATCAACACTATTTACAATCAAGTTATTATGTCAGTACAGCATACAAGAACCTATGGACTGAAGAAAAGTCCTTCAAGGGAATATTATAGGGGAATCTCTCACATCAGGAACAGATAGAGCTCAAAAAATGAACTGTTGTTGAACCTCAAACTTCTAGCAGAAGATCAAATTGAACTCATACCTCATTCAATGGAGGAAATTAT
Organism: Octodon degus; assembly: GCF_000260255.1. Taxonomy (NCBI): domain Eukaryota; kingdom Metazoa; phylum Chordata; class Mammalia; order Rodentia; family Octodontidae; genus Octodon; species Octodon degus. Next base: position 914,495 of record NW_004524903.1, read on the forward strand.
ATTAGAGAAGAAATCAATTCTAAGAACAAAATACAAAGAGTAAATGAATTGAAGAGTTTCTTCTTTGAAATATCAAATACAACTAAAAACTCTTAGGTACTTATCAAAAAAGAAAAAGAAAAAAGGAAAACATCAAATACATGCAATTAGGAACAAAAAAAGGTTGAAGTAATAATGGCTCCTGCAGATTTTCAGAAGATCAATGATATTTTGTGAAACTTTACTCAAATAAGATGGAAAACACAGATGAAATATATAGATTTCTAAATACATATCAATTATCAAAGCTTTATATTTAAGATAGAAAATTTCTCCATAAAATAGTATCAATAAATAAAATTAAGAAGTGATCAATTCCTACCCTCAAAGACAAGCCCAGGTCATGAAATATTCACTGCTGAATTATGCAAGAAATTTTAATAACATCTAATGCATTAGTCTTTAAACATTTTAATAAGGGCCAGGGAGATAGCTCAGTAGAATAAGCGCTTGCCTGGCAAGTGAAGGGTCCTGAGATCAAAACCCAGTACCAAAAAAAATTTTAATAAATGTGAAAAGAAAGCAAATCTTCCAAATCTTCCAAAGAAGAAAATATCATGCTGATTCCAAAATAAGATGATAATCCAACATTTAAAAGAGAGCTATAGACCAATTTTCCTAACCAACATAGAAGCAAAATTCTCCAATAATATACTTGAAAATGGAATTCACCAAATTATCAGGAAGATGATATGCCCAAGGACATAGGGTCCCCACCGATGCAGGGATGTCCCAACACATGGAAATTAATAAATATAATACACCATTTCAA
>NW_004524903.1:922490-923643 GCF_000260255.1 Octodon degus
ATAAAGATCAATATTAATTCATTTATAATTATTTACATCTTAAGTCAAATATACATATTTCTGTGCTTATTATTTTAAGTCAACTTATTTGTATGAAAGCATAGACTTTTTTAGGTACCAATCTACTGAATAAAGTAATGAATGCTATTTATATAAATAAAAAAGATTGCATTATCAGAAACTAAAGAATAAGAAGACTAATTTCTCATTTAAGGAGTATTTAGTTTCATATATATGTATATATTACGATATACAAATGCTTACCAGGCAGGTATTTATACTGCTGAGCTCTCTCCCTAGCAAGGATTCAGGTTTTAAAATTGTGGAATATGATTAATAAGTACAAGACAAATTCTTACTTCCAAGACAAATTTGAAAATGTTATTTATTATTTTTATGTGAAACAGTATAATAATAATATAAAATATTTTCAGTTTTTGTATCTTCAATTTAAAACTTTGTTGAATCAATTAGTATACTTTTATTAAATTAGAAGATGAAAATCAAAAGTAGGTAACTTTAAAATAAATGTTGCAAAATAAAAACAGACATATGGAAGAAGTATATTTCAACCTGACTAGATTTCTTGATACACTAGGAAATTTTAACTTTAATTTTCTGTATATGATTTTATAGGATATGAGATGAAGTTATCTTAAATAAAGCCTAAAAAATAAAGCTGTCCTTAACATTTTATACCATAAGATAGCCACATGGGGGCTGGGGAGATGGCTCAGTGGATAAGCACTTCCCTGGCAAGTGCAAGGGCCTGAGTTCAATCCCCAGTTCCACCAAAAAAAAAAAAAAAAAAAAAAAAAAAAAAAAAAAAAAGATAGCCATGCAAAACGTGTTTTGCTTTTTATTTAATAATAATGATTTTGTACAAAATTACTAAAATATGAGATCAATTTAAAAAATTACTGGAAAAACTGTTCTTAAAAATGAATGAAGGGCCGGGGAGATAGATAGCTCAGCAATCTACATGCCTGCCTGGCTAACCGGGGACTGGAGTTTGATAACCGGTACTGCATGCAATGCTGGCCCCAAAACTGGGCGTGGCTGTACATTCCTGTAATCCCAGCACTGGGGAGGCTGAGACAGGAGGATCACTCTAAGTCTGAGGTACAAAGCAAGAGCCTGAACCCAGTAATAA
>NW_004524903.1:923743-926156 GCF_000260255.1 Octodon degus
ATAATAATAATAGAAGTCCCTTGTACTATGTGGCATGCCCAACTCCTATGCAGGGTCTAGCAGTAGATCAGGGTACCTGTGGAGCACGTACTTGTGCACTTCAGGGCAAGGGGGTTAAAGAATTTCATTGGCAGCAGAATCTCCATGTGTAACAGGAAGCACGGCACCCCACTTTGTCATTGATACCCTGTGGCTATTACTTGTACCATTGTTAGCAAAGATCTATATAGCATTATTGCCTTCATTATTATTAAAAATTATACATGGCTATTATTATAACATTACATCTCATGTGACTTTAAGGCAGTACAATGAGTGAGTCTAGAAGGACGCTGTGCCCCAGCAGCATTTCTTCATCAGCAGCACGACAGCCATTGTGATGAAGAAAGTTTATCTTCAGACCTGGATCGATGGTTCAGGCCCACTCTGGTGGGCAAAGGTCAGCTACAGCCATGTTCCTTGCAGCTTCAAACAAAGACAAAAAAGAGGGCAGAAAAGGAATCAGATGTTCCTTCTCGGAGTTAGTTTTCTGGTGAGCTGCACCAACTTTGCCCATGGATCACTGGCAAATCATGTGCAGGTCCCCAAGAGACTGCGTGTGCTTAGGACTCTGGGGTGGAAGTGAATTGCAGTATCAGGTTTAAGTCTGCCTCCTTCAGAAAGCTTCAAACCCCTGGCAGACTGATACAATGCCAACTTCTTCTGGAAAAAGTAATAAAATCAATATGATGGCTCTTGAATTGAAGTACTCCCCACTTCAACAATTTATACATTTTTCCAAGTTCAGGTTTTGCATGAAAATGAGTGGGCTAACATGTCTGTATAAAATTAGTGGAGTAATATGTCCTTAGAATATTGAATTTTAAAAATAGTTTCCTATTGTAACTCAGGCATCTACAATAATTAAAATCATTTTAGTTTATTTTTACACTGTCAGTTATAATTATATAGTCTCAGGAAGTTGAAAAATAGTATAGAATGCTGTGTATAACTTTGAAGCACCTACATCTAAGATACATCCTACCTAATTATAGGACAGCATCGAAACCAGAAAATTCTTATTGGCAAAATACAATTAAATGGAGTACCACAGGTACTGCTCATATTAAACCAGCTTTCATGCGAGTTTACCTGTGTGTGTGTGCATAATGTGAGTATGAACAGATTTTAAAACTAAACAGGTGAGCAAATTCCATAGAACTATACTTTTTAAATAAAAGAAAATTTTGTAAAAATTATGAATTTCATTTTAAGTTAAATGATTAGTTTCCTTGCTTTTGAGTTGTCTGAAAGATAGAAATATAACTTTGTGAAGTTGGTGTTTGGAGAGCAGACCCTGGAAGGTTGATGCTCAAAGGAGACACATTTTCAGTTATGAGGAATAGCATATTGCCCTTCACTATACTTAATAATTTATTGTACTCTTAAAAATAGTAAAGTGTAATTACCACAAAAAATAGTTACATAAGAAATAGACATGTGATTAGCCAGACTTAGCCATTCTACAAATGCATCTACACCCCAACATGGCATGTTGTATACCATAAATCCAATTTTATATCAATTTAGGGGAAAAAATCACTCTTTCCCAAAAGGTGAAAAAATGATTTATGACTTATATTTAATATAAACTTTCTGAGATTATATTACAATAAATAATAAAATTAAATGCTTTTAAAGGTCAATCATAACTTTTCTAGATAAATGGATGAAACTAGAGACCATATTCATAAGTGAAGTAAATGAGACCCACCTGTGTAAACATTGTATTGTCTCCCTAGTGTAAGAACTGGAAAGAGTAAGTAAAATCCGAAAGGTACAACTGATGCTATGAGAGGGAAAGAAACTGTTCAAAGGGAAGGAACAACTGAGATGAGGGAAAGGAGAAAAGAAAGAAGGGAAAAAGAAATATATATGCATATACACAAGAGAGCTTGGATAATTGTGCTACTAATTTCTGCTGTTTATTGAAAGGAGCAGTTAATGTTTATTTTTTTTCTCTCCTTTTTAACTTTGTATCTATGTAGAGCTTTGGTGCAGTTATTATCTTATCACTTACTGATATTCTTACCCAAGAGAAATTATGTGGTTAAGGCAGTTACAGTTTTGTATTTACAAAACTACAATTAGCAACACTGCCATTTGTAAATAATGGGTTTGTATTTTAGACCATAAGAGCAAACATTATGACTATATAGCTAAGCAGATATTAAATTGGAAATTTATATTTAAATTAGCTCCCCTAAATTCTGTCTGATCACCTCCCCTTGATGTACCAGGAGTCTTCCAGGAAGACTAGCAGACTAGTTCACCCAGTTACCTGTTGCCCCCGAGCGAGAGCGAGAGTGAGAGCGAGAGTGACAGAGAGAGAGAGAGAGAGAGAGAGAGAGAGAGAGAGAGAGAGAGAGAGAGA
>NW_004524903.1:927391-939071 GCF_000260255.1 Octodon degus
CACATAAGTCCAAAAATCTCACCATATACAACCTTGAAGCAGGACAGTCCCACAATATTCCTTTTCCTGTCTCTTGCTTTCGTTCACCATCCCCTTCTTCTTGAACATCCACCTACCCAAGAGACATCATCTTGTACAGCAGTTAACCACTAAGAAGAATATATGCAATGTGTTATTTGTTGAATCTGTACTTCCGATTTGATTTGAAACTGTCTCATTGCTATCTGTTTATCAATAAAATTTTGAAAAAAAAAAGAAAAAAGAAAGAAAGAAGGGAAGGAATGAGGTAGGTGGAGAAGAAAGCTTGGAAGAAAATAGGGTTGGAAAAATAGTGATAAGTACAACACAATTACAAAAGAATACGATGGAGAGACAGAAGGAGGGGCTTTAGGCGCAGTTCCTACCGAAGGCCTCTTGGAAGTGGACGTCAGCATAGAGCTCATTATAGAGAATAATCCAGACGTAAAAGCCAAACTCTGTGGCACGAATAGGTTTATCAAAATGGAAGTCATGGTTAGGAGAGAATAATTTATTCTGGAATTGTGAGAACAAATATCTGGTTATTATAGGATAAAGAGAATAAAAGAAAGGAACTAGAAAGAGTTCAGATAATTTTAATGAGCACTTGATTATCAACAGATCAAGCAGCACCCTCATCCATCAACTCGGCAGCTTCTTCAACTGGGAAAGTATAAAGAACGTGTCCAAACATTCCATAAGTTTTCAGTTTATTTTTCAATTTTAAACCAGAAGGTTCTGGAAAGAACAGAATACTCACAAATCAGTAAACAAGGGCTCCCTGCATTTGTTCCTCATTTGTTTGTCTTTTGGTTTCTTTAAAGGTGTTAGATGTATAAAAGTCTGACCTCACACAAAATTCAGAAGTAGAAAAGAGTCAATCCAAAAGGCTTTTGAAGTAAAGCTTAATGAAATAAAAAAAAATTAAAATGTGTATTTCACATATATTTCAATATTTTTTAAAAGTTATTCTAGGGCTGGAGGATAGCTCAGCATCCAAATGCCTGTCTGGCAAGCGCAAGGACTGGAGTTTGATCCCTGGTACCAAATGCAGTACCAGCCCCAGAAACCCAGTTGCCCCATGCAATGGGCATGATGATGTGCGCCTATAATCCCAGTGCTGGAAAGGCTGAGACAGGAGGATCACCATGAGTCTAAACTATGTAGTGAGACACTGTACCAAAAAAATAAAGGCTTAAAAGGATAAAAGTAAAGTTACTCTACTATCTTAGGGCATAAAGAGATACTATTAAAAATTATGACAATATTTCTTAGTTTTCTCTTCTGTATTACTGACTTCCTATTTTTTACTTGAGAACAAAAAAAATTGCTTTCACTTTAAGAAGTCTATTATTTCAATAGAATATTTCCAACATTTTAAGAAATGAATATGTTGCCCAAAATGCTATACATATCATTTAATATGCAATTTGCAGTAATCTTTTATTTCATGAATGATTCCTTAAATAATAAGATTATAATACATTTTTTGTTGTCTTCATTGATTTTTTGAATATTCCAATTGCATACATTACTTTTAATACTTAACTGTTTTTAACAAAACATTTTTCCCATATATATTTCTATTGGAAAAAGTTGAAGTGAGTTTAAACAGTGAAGACAGAGGTGAATTGAATTATGAGGAAAATATTCATACTGAAACAATACTATTTGGGTGTTTCTAAATAATAGAAATTATTAATTACAGTCATGTATTTCTAGTCATAGAAATAACATGTAGAAATGGAAGGCATGGAGGAAATAATTATCCATCTACTTTAGTGATGGGTGAGGGTAGGCATAACTAAAATGAAAACTGATGATCTTAAATGTTCTGCTGTGCCCAAAGGGAAGGCAATCTGACTGTATATATTAAATTAATGACTAAGGAATATGATAAGCTAATAGGATAATAAAAATGAATGGATAAATTTAGAAGAATGATGAAGATGATGATGAACTAATTAGTAAGTCAGAACAACAACAAGCTGAAGAAAATATGCAATAGTTTTCAAGAAACAAATTTGAGGAATTCAAAGCTTTTGGTTTTTGTTTCCTAGCACTTATCTGTACGTTCACGGAGTGTGGTGGATTGGCAACTGGTGGTCAACTTGTTACACCCAGTTGAACTGCTCTGGTGTGGTGCCGAGAGTGGGAAGCCCACCTGAGGATTGTTGCCAGCAGCATAGCAGGCAGAAGGTGATTTGGAGAGCCAGTTAGTGGCTGTCAGGGAAGCTGTTTGGGGAAGCTGTGGGTAAGCTGTTGGTTCTCTTGGAGTGGATGTCATCTGACTTTCTGGAGAACTCAGCAGTTTTTGTTGTCGAAAGGAGCGCAGGACCTTGTTGTCACTGAGATTGTGCATGGTTCACTTAGGGGATTGCTGGTCCTCACTTTGAACATCATTTCCCTGCCTGCTCTGGAGGAAAAATTTTGCACTGCTCAGTCTCCTGAAGAAGCATGTTACTTTGGCTTTCCTGATGGGAAATCAACATTCCTCAGTGTCAGAGAAGGAGCTCAGGACCTCACTGCTGCTGAGGATGGCTGTGGTACTTCTGGGGGGAGCTCTGGTACTATTTTTTTTGTTGTTGTTGTTGTTGTTAGTGTCAGACATGACCTGGTACTAATTGTGAGCGCCACTTCCTGGCCACAGTGCAGATCCCTCAGCCTACTAGCACAAGTCCCTCATCCCACTGGCACAGACTTTCTAGCTTCCACCACTGATCCTTGGGCCTTTCCAGCACAGATCTACCAAAGAGGCCTGCAGGAGACATTTTCATGGGCTCTGGGTCTCCAGCTAGACTTGTAAGAGGCACTTTCCAGCTCTTCAGCTGGACTCATGTAGGGCATTATCATGAGATCCAGGCTGTCAGCTGGATTCTTCAGTGTTTAGCACATGGATAGATATTTTACACTCTCTTTCCATAACATTCTTTGGGTGACTATTATAAATAATCTTATAAAATATGTGTCCTGTATTGTATTGTTTCCCTTGCAAAACCCAAACTAAGACATGGGGTTAGGGCAAGAATTCAAAAGCATTTATATATTTTCTGATAAAATATAACACAGGACTGGCAGTATTTCATATAAAATATATAATCATGATTGGCAAGTAAGAAGTATTTCCAACTAAATTTATTCATAAATGTGGCTTTTCGCATAGACAACATTGCTTGTAGATTTTAAAATCTGTGTATATATTTTACTATATAATGAGATTTTTATAAACTGTGATATTGTGCTATTGCAAAATAACTTAAATGCAAACATATTCAAATTTTCTTTTATTTTTGGAAGAACACAGGTAATAAATTGTATGACATTATTTATGTGCTTTTAAATATGTTAAGAGTAATTATCAAAAGAATGTATCTGAATGACTATATTGTATTTTGAATTTTGAGCTGTAAAATATTCTTTTATGAGCTAGACATATATAGTATCCAGTTGTAACTTCACTATATTTATCTATAGATCTATAAATATCATACATCATGAAATTAGTGCAATGAGATTTCCTTAATGATAAGTATAAAAATTCTTTATGATTCTAATTTCTCACTTTATCTACAATTAACCAATAAATATGACAGAAGACTATTTTACTCAAGTGCCAATAATTAGTTATTTTATATTTATATCATTTAATAAATGAAACAATCTTACCACTAGGGATAATTTCATTCTATAAATTGGTTGAATTCGAAGTTTATAGTTCCTTCAGACTCACTGAATCCTGCAATTTATTACTTTCAGTGATGATAGTGACACCACAGTGGAAGACTCTACTGGCAGAGGTAAGTTCATTTTTCACAAGAAATTTGTAATATTTGGTTTCAAATGTACTTTTCAGACTAATTTCTTTTGGAAAAAGGATAGAAGCCTTTTCCTTAAATTGATGATCGACTGTTCTCTCTCTCTCTCTCACTCTCTTTCTCTCTCCCTCCCTTCTTTCCTCTCCAGTGAGAAGTCCTGTGTGGTAAATACACTTAATTATATCAACTTGAGTGGCATGGAGTTGTTGAGCGGATTCACAAAACATACTTCTGGGGTGTCTACATGTGTAATGAAGCCTGAGCTTGGTACTGTATGTCCTCAATTGCTGCTTCTTCACTGGCACTGTTTCTCTGCTCTGATTTCTTTCCCCCATGAAGCAAGCATCTCTTTTTTTTTTTTTTTTTTTTTTTTCCACATCCTTCTGTCATGATGTTCTCATACTGAATCCAGGTGACCATTCACTGACTACAATGAATCCATGGAGCAAATGGAAGCTCTCACTTCCACAGTGGGTGTTGAGTATTGTGTCCTGAGATGGAAACACTAATATACACCCCACTGGAAATGGAATGGAAGCAAGAAAAGGCAAACTAGAAAAAAATCTACAACTGTAGCCTTGACAAGAAAAAAAAAAAAAAAAAAAAAAGGAACTCCTTCCTCTTTGAAAAACCAATGATTCCAAAGCAATTGGAGCATGCACACAGCTCAAGATAGCAGCCTTTACCCTGGAGTTGGTCCTTGGTGAGGAGCCTAATGTAAGCTGGGAAGCTATGCTACCTATGGGGAATGAGCTCATGAAATCACATGAGCAGCATTAGTGGGAGAGTTCAGGCCAAACGCATGAAGTGCCAGTGAGCATGTGATCAAAAGAGAGGCCCTGTATCCTCCTAATCAGATCATGGGACTATTTAAGAATATAAATATATGTAGCTTATTCTCATCTAAAATAATTCTTTTCTGAAAGATTGTGTAAACTACACAGTGTTTTTAGATAAAGCAGCAGCCTGAAGTGTAGCATCATTAACAATTTAAGAAAAAATTTGTACCTACACAACATATAATATCAATAATAATTTAACCTAAGATAAGTTAATGAAAACTTTTTAAAATGTAAAATGAACTACATGGATCATGGTTAAAAATTATATATATGGATGTATTTTCTCCTCATGTTAAATAGTTCAATGGGCAATGAAAAGTTCGATGCATTACAGGCTGCCCACATTAAATAATAATGGTTGAGCTATAGAAAAGGAGCAGCAGTCATTTTTAAACACATTAAGAGCAGATTGAAGGGCCATCCAAATAGCTCATCAGAGGTGCAGGGGCTAGGGGTTTGATCCCCAGACCTGCTGTGCCGGCCCTGCCCCTGGGGCTCTCTGAGATGGCAATTGAGACTAAGCATGGTGGCACGTTTCTGTAATCCCAGTTCTTGGGAGGCTGTAAACAGGCAGATCACTATGAGTCCAATCTAGTAGTGAGACCCTAAACACCCTGTAGACCCTTCTATAAAATACAAAAGAAACAAAAAGAGCAGTTTGAAAGACACATTGTTATTCTGAAAAAAATTTAAAGTAAAAATGGAAATTTAAGTTGGAATATGTTTTTTAATATACACATATATAAAATAAATTGTTCATGTATATATTTCCTCCAGATTATTACTTATTCTTTCAAAAGTGTTTTGTGTCCCATTGACCACAACTGTATCATGCTGGTCTCAGTCACTACAGTCACTTTCCACACTAACAAATATTAGCTTTTAATTTTTCTTTGCTTTTATCTTTGCATTACCAAAACACCCTCAGTTTTAGTATGTCAGCTAAAGAGGATAATAACATAAGTAAATTCATGTCATCCTACTTAAAATATTACCATATGACCTGAACAACTAATTTGAAGACAATGAATGATATGCCATATATAACCATTATTTAATTACTATCATCTTTGGAAAATCTGTATTGTTTTTAATGTTTCTTTTTATTTTCTTAACTTTTCTTCATCTTTATTTATTTATTCAGTACAGGGTATCACTACACAGCATGGATTCCTAATGATCCTCCTGTCTCAGCATCCCCAGCACTGGGATTATAGGTGTGCACCACCATGCCAGGTTTTCGTGGCCAGCACAGCACACCTGGGTTCTGGGGCCCAGCATGGCACCTAGTACCGGGGACTGAACACACTCCTGTCTGCTTGACAGGCAGGCACTTAGATTGCTGAGTTATCTCTCAAGCCTTATTCTCTTTAAAATAAAAAAGAAAACATTATCACATAGTCCATCTCAAGCATAGTACAAGTTAAGTTATTTATCTTAACTTGCTTGGTCCTGTCCAGTCCAACTAATTTCCCCTCAGATGGACTCTACTACTAATCTTCCCCTCAACAAGCATGGAAGTGGCCATTTTGTATCCCACACATCAGAGCTATGTTCATATCTGAGGCCTTCTAAATGCACAGCTTTTTCTACTAAAAATTTATACCGTGTCCTCAAAAACTATTCAAGAAGCTGATCACATCTTTACTCAAACATTATGTAATTATAATTTTATTGGGACTCCCTATAATTAAATGAGTATAAATTATTTAAATTTTGCAAAATTAACTACTGCCCTTTCTCAGTTTGTATTTCCCTTTAGGACACTTCAGCGTCTAACTTTATGTATGCTTACACTTTTGTGCTTATTTTGTGCAATATCACTTAAGAACACAAAATTCCTCAATCCATAGGATTTTTCTAGTGCCAGTCATTAAAAATAAAATAATAAAAAAGAACATTTTCTCAGTACTTGTTCTCCTTATAACTGGTGAATGAGGATCAACAGAAGTATAAAGCATGTAATTTTGGTAAATTTTAATTCATCACATGAATAAAAGTTTTGAGTATCCACACAATAAAAACTTTATGTATAAATTTAGTAGGCAAACTGTCTTGAAGTTATTAAAATGAAAAAGCAAATAAAATTATGTAATGATAGTATGTATAAAATCCTAGTGTTCAAGTCCAGGACTTTGAGAATAATTACTAATGGTCCTTATGTACTCCACACAAAATAGGAGTCGACCAAATCATGACAATCACACACTTTTCTTCTGAACACATAGAGACAGACATTTCTTCCATATGGACATTTAAAGGAACATATTATTCTGTATTAGTAAAAGTTTTGAATGTGTGTTTAGAAACATATTTTATACAAAGAAAACATGAATAATTCTTCACTAAAAAGTGAACTAAAAGAACTGAGGAAAATGGTTTTCTGATGAAACAAGTTTTCTCAAATCTAAACTCAGAGGAAGCTCTCCTCACAAGGAGTCGTGCTTGGATGCATGAAGTATGTGTGCAGTGCTATAATTTTGGGAGCTACAATGAGAAGTTGAAGTAGGAAAAAAAATCATTCAGATTATGTTGATATTGAACTAGTATCTCAAGAAAAATTACACTTCATTTGCTTTGTAGGGTAGGCGAGATAGCTCAGCGAACTAAGTACCTGCTTAGGCAAGTACAAGGACAAGGGTTCAGTTCCCGGGGCTGCATGCCATGCCGGTCCCACTGAGCTGGCTACCAAGTCCAGGTGTGGTGGTGCACACCTATAATCCCAGCACTGAGGGGGCTGAAAACAGGAGGATCACTACGAGTCTGAGTTGCATAGTGAGATCCTGTCAAAAAAATTAATTTGCTTTATTTTATCATAAAAGATGCAACATACAGTATATACTTACTGCATATGTCTAATTAACCATTAATTGTTTTTATAGTACTCAGGATTGCTCTATTTTATAAATAAAAATTCAATAGTCTAAACAAAGTGTTATATCTGAGTTATTCTGTAAGCTATAACTTAAAAAGATATCTATAAATGATTTTTTTTTTCTGAAGCAGGGATTGAACTCAGGCCTTTGCTCTTGCCAGGCAAGTGCTTATTTTACTGAACCATCACCCCTGTAAATGATTTTAGAAGGAAGGTACCTACATCTTTTGAAAAAAAATTATGGATAAACTTCTTGAAGAAGTATTGTTAATTTTATATATGGATTTAATTTTTTCTCATAAATATGACAATTTTGTTTTTATTTATTTATATATATGAATTTAATGAGGGAAAACAGCATGTCGTTATGAAAATTACATTCAAAAAGAACATTACATTGAACACTTCTACCAGTTAATGCCTTCCATACCTACATAGAGATGGCTGCAGATACAAAGTTCCATAAGCAAAGCTGTTCAAAATGCAATCTCTGTACCACACGCTGCAGGGATCACTCTGGTGGGATGGGCGACAGTGGGAAGCAAGGTAATGTGTCGGGCCCACAGTCCTTGGGAGACATCATACGGGCGGCCCATTCCTCTATAACATAGAGGCTTTAGATAAAAAATAAAGCCTTCAATAAAGACTAAAGTTTATAACTATAGAATAATGAAGAGTATAGTTTAATGCTTTATCCAAAATAGACTACTGCATCTTTATAATCTTAACAGGATGACCAAAATATTTCCACTACACATTGCTTTAGTACACAGACTTTATTAACTCTCCAAACTTTGAGTTTGACTGCCACAAATTTATAACTAGCTGAGCAATTTCACTTTTCTAATGCCTTTGTAATGCCTGATTTGAAGAGCAATTTGACACATGATAAGCTACATTTTGCTATGTTATCGGTCATATATTAGAGAATTAATTACTGCAATGAACATCTACATGGAAAAGTACAATATATGACAGTTTATGGATTCAGGTGTGATGGTATAAGCACAGAGGGAGATGAGTTAAATAAAAACATGTTTAAAATTTTTTAAATGTAATGACTGTGTTATCAATTTCTCCTTTTATGTTATTATAAATAAAAATAAACTATACCCAGCATTTGAAATTTCTTATGTATGATGAGTTGAATATATATGAAATTGCATATTATGATGACATATACAATTGCATATGTATGATGACTATTTTTACAATATCTATACCTCAGGATCAATGAATATTTTCAAAATAATGCAAGGAAGCCAGACTTAAAAAGAACAAAAGAAAATGCATTTTCTATTTATACAAATTTATATTTAAACAAATCCACAAAGATACACACCAATTAATTGTTCTTAGGTACTATGTAGAAACAGGCATGGAAAACAATTGCTTAGTGGGTGTGAGCTTTTCTTACGGAGTGATGAAAATATTTTGGAAGGCAATATAGAGGAAGGTTGCACAATATTTTAAACACAAGTAAATTTTAATGTTTTTATAATTCATACCACAAGACAATATTCAGATCAGTACCAGAGTGAGCTGACACTTTAAAAATGCATGAATGGTTGATTCTTTCTAGCTCTCTTATTGATGCATTTTATAAACCAACATTGGCCAATGTTTTGAGTTTCTTAACCTGAATAGTTGCTACATATTTAGCAAAGCTGAGTATGTCCAGATATCTGGAAATCAAAACAATTGGCATTGGACCATACCTGTCACTCTATCATTAATCTCTTCCTAAGATCTTTGGAAATCAAGCTGGCATCAAAAATCCACATGCCATTTCAATATAACAAAGGTTAGTTTAATCCTAGATCTTTTGAGATTTAGTTGATGGATAATTCTTTAGATCACCTCACTGGGAAACATTTTACTAAGAGCCCACCCTATCATGTACCCACAGAACATGCTGGGATTAATACCTCCAGTCATTCTAATTAGCTGTGGAATGTGGGTCCAAGATGCCCAGAAATGACTTCAAGGCTAATCTTAATCAATAATTTATTAAAAGACATGATTTAGGATGTTTCAGTCAATTCAGTATTTTTTCAGTGAATCTTGTCATCACTGATATTTCTCAATATATTGCATTACAAGGTATTTAAATGCTAAAATTGGACCTGGTATTCTGCATAACAATTTGAACAGTAAAAAATATCCTAACATTTTGAAACTTTGAGCAAAAAAAATAAAAATAAAAAAAAGAAACAGAGTTTGCATAATGCTTTTATTTAGAATGGGACTAGAAAAATGTAACATTGCAACAGTTCATGTGGAAAAATTAAGCTAGAGTTTAAGATTTATGAAAGTGTATGGAGATATTAGTTGATAATAAAAATGTTAGAGAAGGGAATAATATTCTTTCTAGAAAAAACTACTTAGGTCAAATTATAAGACATGGCTTTAATACACTCTTCATCATTAGACCAGTGACTACATAACATATGAGATGAGATATGTGAATTAAATGCATTAACTTGTTTATAGTCGCAATGGTTCTAATATAAGTGGGGAAGTTTTAACTTATTAACTGCTTAGAAAGGTACATGGAAATAACATTCATTAAATATTAGTGCAGTTAATGAATATATAAATAAAAACACATAGTCAAAAAAGCATTTAGATCTTAGTCAGAAACGTTCATTTTTGTGTACTTTCTTTTCCAAAATGCAATAAACACGCTCTGAGACCTACCCCCTCTTAGAGTCATTAACTCAAGGGTTAATTCTGCAGCTCATAGTAATTTCATTTCCTTACTACTAGATGACTGGTCAATTTTCAGCAAGCAGGTAAAAATAGAAGTTGCACTTCAGATTAAGAGGTAAAATCACTTCAGAAAAAAATTCAAACAAATTTCCTTAATTGAGATTAATTTCAAATCATAAATGAAGGTACACATGAAAAAAACAGAGAGATTATAACTTTGCTAATCTTACAAAAGTCATGGAATGTTAAAATATTTGAGCTAGTACTATTTTTCCTTGGTATAGTAGTCAGAATTCTAGTGCAACAAGACTAACTAGTGGATATTTCTCAAGATGTTGCATTTGAAGCAGTTGTAAAATATTACCAATTGTTGGTGTTGTTGAGAATGTTTCCCCAAATCTTAACACATCTTCCTTGAGCCATTTTGGGAGATTTAGAAACAGAAGACAATTCTTTAAATAGGAGAGATGTTAGTAATTTTTGTTACATTTCTTCGAAGATGAGTAATATTTCTTCATAACAGACACTCAACAATTTTACCTGAATTGAAACAGGTCCAAAGGATATGTCCTTCTCTGCTGTCAAGCACCATCTAAAAAATCAGACACCAAGCAAAAAGGTTCTTTTGGTCACAATATGTGTACATTATGCTTTTTTCATCGAGTATTGATATGTTGAACTTTAAGTCCCTACAAAATATGATAAAAGACATTTAAAAATTAGAATATAATTTAAAAATGGGCATAAAGAATGATATATTTCTTATGTTTACACATAAGTCCAAAAATCTCACCATATACAACCTTGAAGCAAGACAGTCCCACATTATTCCTTTTCCTGTCTCTTGCTTTTATTCACCTCCACCTTCTTCTTGAACAACCATCTACCTGAGAGACATTATGTTTTCTAGGCAGCAGTACATATTGCATGATATTGATAATTGGGTAAAGAATTTCAATTTTGTCTTTTTTCTTAGAAAACAACATCAGTATATTTATGTTGAGAACCTTTATGTAGTATGTCCAGAAGAAGATAAGAATCAGAATGGCTAAGAGAAAAGGCAATGTAAAGCAAAGTGGAAAAGTTTGAAATAAAATCTGAAGAAAGAATAACAATTTTTTATGCATCCAGAGAATGCCTCAGGAAAAAATAGGTTCATTTAAAAGGTTCTTTGATTAAGAATTGAGTAGTTGTCACTTGTTTGCTATTTTACATCTGTATCTAGTCCTGTAACTCCTCTAGCAGACTAAGTCCAACTTTGTAATAAACTAGAATTCTCACTTACAAAATACAGGTCGTTGGGGCTGGAGAGATGGCTCGGTGGTCTAAAGCACCTACTTAGAACAAGCTTAGCAAAAGCATCAGGGACCGCGGTTCAATCCCCCAGCACCACAGGCCAGCCAGCCCTGCCCCCTGGT
>NW_004524903.1:939171-940694 GCF_000260255.1 Octodon degus
TCTCTCTCTCTCTCTCTCTCTCTCTCTCTCTCTCAAATAAATAAATAAAAACAAAATACAGGTCGTTAAAGAAAAAAATTCCTGATATACTTTTCTTTACACACTTTAATTTACAAATCAAAAATGGTATTGTGTCTTCTACCCCTTGGACCACTGAGATGGTTCTGGTTTTGCTTGTTTCTGGATCTCTCAGAAAAGCCTTCTACCCCCATAGATGGGACTTTTGGGAGATGATTGGATCCAAAGGTGTGATACTTGTCAGTGCATTAGATACTTGTGAATGCGTTAATCCACTGATGAGTTTAGAGCTAAATGTGATTTCCAGATACAAACGCTGGTAGAGGGAGGTAGGTCACAGGAGGCCTGGCCTGGAAGGATTTTTCTCCCTCCACCTTTGATCCTTTCAAACTTCCCACTGCCATGCTGTGAGCTCTTCCTTCTCAGCGATGCCAATGTGCCATAATGTCCTGTCGTGTAGCCATGTAGCTGGAGCACACTGTAACATCTACGAATCAGGAGCCAAAGTAAATCTTTTCCTCCTTTTAAGCTGTAGGTCTCAATATTGTGTCTTAGCAGTCACAAAGAAATTAAGACAGATACATTGTGTACTGAATATTATTTCTTACTGACACTTCAGAAAACTGCAAATAACTATACTCTGCACCCTTATATTGCTTTCTTTCCACCCAGCATATAAATACAATAGAAATTTTTTAAAACCTTAAAACATATTCATCAGGCTGGGGAGATGGCTCAGTGGAATAAGTACACCCCTGGAAAAGGCCTGAGTTCAATCCCCCATTCTGAAAAAAAAAATTCATGATTGTGTGAATTATATTTTTCTTTCTTTTCTTTTCTTTTCTTTTCTTTTCTTTTCTTTTCTTTTCTTTTCTTTTCTTTTCTTTTTTCTTCTTTCTTTTTTGGAACCACAGATTGAACACAGGCCTTTGCCCTTACCAGGCAAGCACTTATTCCACTGAGCTATCTCCCTGGCCCCTGAATTTTATGTCTGTTATATCAAAGTTTGATCAAGGTTTTGTCCTGTCATCTTTTTGTGTTTCTTTTCATTGTTTGCTTTTTAATTGATATTATCCTAATTCTTAAAGCATGTCATTGTAATAATTCAAATATAGAAAATCTAGCAATGTAAATGTTCATTTTTGAAGATGATAGCATTTTAAATTCCATTAATGATAATAATGGAATACCCTTCTTCCTGATTTTTGTTTGTTTTGGGGAGGAGGGATTTGATTATCATTTTTTTCCTGCCAAATTCATTAATTTTTTTTCTGTATTTTAGGGAAGGGTCTATAGTATGTTCAGGGTCTCACTACTAGATCAGTCTCTTAGTGATCTGCCTGTTTTCAGCCTCCCAAGTGCTGGGATGCAAGCCCCAGGGGCTGGGCTGGCACAGAAGGCCCAGGGATTAAAGCCCCAGCCTCTGCGCCTGTGCTCTTTAATCTGCTGAGCTATTT
The DNA here is from genome assembly GCF_000260255.1 of Octodon degus. NCBI lineage: Eukaryota > Metazoa > Chordata > Mammalia > Rodentia > Octodontidae > Octodon > Octodon degus. The sequence continues at coordinate 940,647 of NW_004524903.1, forward strand.
GGCCAGCCCTTCAAATTCATTAATTTTATTTTATTTTTTTTAATTTAT
>NW_004524903.1:941578-947100 GCF_000260255.1 Octodon degus
GAGACCCTATAAAAAATAAATAAGTAAATGATTTTTTTAAAATAAAATAAATTTGTGATTTAATTAAGTAGAAAAATTCAAAGATGTATTTCATGATTTCATGATTTACACATATCTTGATCTACAGATACTAGTAAGAGTACTTTGGCTGATAAATATTGTCTTTACATAATTAAATCTCTACACTTAAAACATATCATACCTTTGAACTGAATCACGTATCAGAAGTGCTGAACATCTACCATCAATTTTTTTAGGAATGGAGATATGTCGTACTTTCAACTCAGTTTTAATTTTAAAGATAAGTCATTTCTTAATTTCAAATTCATACTTACTTTAAAATTATACTTCTTTTCTTTGTGCTATTAAATTTATAATATCCAGCATGATTTTTCATGCCAGAAGACACAAGAGAATACTCATGTCATTGACAGAAAAATAAATTTGACTGATGCCAATTTAAACAATTTTATAATAATATCTGATGTATTCATAATACATTCATTAAAACAGGGTTTGAAAAACAGATTTGATGCATTAATTTGGTTATATGGAAATACGACAGTAGAGCGAATGTTTTTGTTTGTGTTTTATTTAGTTTTCCTTTTTGAGATAGAGTCTCACTATATAGCTCACCCTGGCCTTGAAATTGCAACGATTCTCTCTTGCATGCTGGGACTAAAGGTACATACCACTATGCCTGGCCCTAAAGGGATTGTTTAAAATTAAAAGAAAATTACATTAAAACACATTGCCTTTACTCTCCTCAAAATATGTCCTGTTACTTGAAATCACCTAGCCTGTCTTCTGAAGCAGTGTGTTAAGTTCTTTTTCTTAACTGTGTTCATGATGTATGACTAGAAAAATAGGTTTCAAACATAAAGTCGAAGATTTTATATGTAAATTGGTGCAACTAGAGACTATGTGGTAAGTGAAATTAATCAGATCTTCATGTGTAAATATCATATCGTTTCACTAGTATAAGAAACTGAAAGAGTAAATAAATTCTGAAAGATACAATAGATAAAATGAAAAGGAAATAAAGTATCTAAAGGGAAGGAAAGAAAAAACTGGGATGAGGAAAAGGACAAAAGAAAGAAAGCAAGGATATGTATATATGCAGGAAAACTTGGATAATTGTACCACTGATTTCTACCGACCTATTGAAAGGAACAGTTAATGCTTAATTTTTTTCTTTTTTCTTCTTATTAATTTCTTTCACCTTTTTTATTTTTTAACAGTTTTGCTTGTTTATATCTGGTAATCTAAACAACCAATTTAAAGATAACATTATGCAATGTTACAGCAACCATTGTTGAATTCTTATTATTTTGCTTAGTGAATTTCTGTGTCATTTCTAATGCTTTTTAATTTATTTTTACCATTTTGTATCCTCTTTAAAAAATCTTTAACAACACCAATGACAAAAAAACTAGTTGCTGCTGCTGTGCTATTCATGAAAATTCAAGCTAATAAAAACAGAAATGCGGCCACCTTTCCCAGAAGCAGAGAACAAACTAGAGTCACGAAGCAGGGTTAGCACTGCATGTGCAGAACTCTGTTAAAAAGTGACAAGAAACATGGAATTATTGAGATCAAAGAGCAGGGAGTATTCTGAGGGAGACTTATGGCAATGTGTCTTATAATAAGAAACTGAACATGCCCTGTGTTTCCTCTGGTCATTGTTTAAGATTTTAGTAAATATTATTTTTAGTTACAAATCATAGATAATATAGTGTAATGGAATACAATAATGGAAAGAACACTATTCTCTGAATTTCCAAATTCATTTCTCAGTTAAGATATCTCACGTGCTTATAAGATTTAAATGTGTGTGATGCTGACAAAAACTTGAATAACTTGTGAACTGAATTCAAACAATTAAATAAATATGTGCTATATTTTGTGTAATACTAAATGGGTTAGATATATATTCTATTCTGTTTACTTTTTCCTAAGATAAATGTGTATACAAATCATTGTAACTCACTAGTAATTGATAATATTTTATTGTTAGCTATATTTGAATATTTAATTTGTTTACTGGTGATATCATGCATTAGTAAAATTTTTTGAAGCATAGGAAAAATGCATGTGCGTGGAAGTAGAAGGCTGGTGAGGGGGATGGTATTTAGTGACGATGCTGTTCTTGCAAGTGGGTTGCACTTATCCCTCCCTTGCTCTTACTGCCTCTCCCATTTCCCCACAAGATTATGAAAGAAAAGCGACAAGGTAGGTGGGAGAGAAAATATGGCTCATTTTCACTGTATAAAAATGAACATGCTGGTATAAAATGAACATTCAATTTTCTTTTGATTTTTTTTTCTTTTTTCTTTTTCAGACCAGGGATTGGAAATCCAGTCCTAGTCCAGGCCCAGTGAGTGTGTGGGAAAGCTTTCTGTTACCCTGCACCGACAGGACCTGCTGGTCCCAGCCCAGGCTCAGCATAGGTGAAACTCTCTTCTACCTCCTTGGGACCCCCAGCACCACTCTGCAGCAACCCCCCACCCCGCCCACCGAGTGAGAATTTCTGCCTTGTTCTGGGGACTTCCACATCCAGTCCTAGCCCAGGCCCAATGAATGTGTGGGAGAGCTTGCTGCTACACAACATCAGCAGGACCTGCAGGTCCAAGCCCAGGATCAACGTGAGTGAGACCACCTTCCACCCCCTTGGGCCCCCCAAATCACTCTGCACTACCCCCCCCACCTGCCCAGTGAGAATTTCTGTTGGGTTCTGGTGATCCCCAGATCCAGCCCTAGCCCAGGCAAGGTGAGAGTGTGGGAGAGCTTCCTCTCCCCCCTACTCCACCTTGTACCCTCCAGACTCAGCTCAGGCCTGGACTATAGGACTGGAGTGAAACCCTGCAGCTGCAATCCTTGAAGAGAGTGAAGGGGACAAAGCCACCCAGATAGTCCAGGATCAGAACATCTTGCCAGAGCAAGAAGGAGCTGAGCACAGCAGCCAGACCCAAGCCAGGCACAGCAGGATAAATTCAAACTTTGTAGATCTGCACCTGAATTTCAGTAAGTGCTAAGGTTATAACTGCACCAAAGCTCTACAACAAAGGTCAGAAGACAGTGCTATAAAAAATGATTATGAGAAGGAGCAAAACACAATCTCAGAACCCAAGCCCACCCACAACAAGTGCAGAGAGCAAAAGCACAGAACAAACTGGAAATCACACAGCTGAAATCAACGAATCAACACCTTTTGAAATAAAGAAGCAACTGCAGAAAGGTATAAAGGAACTCAGATTGGAAATGAAAAAAGAAATCCCTAAATTAAAAGCATCTGCAGTACAGAATCAAATGCATAAACATATGGAAGAGAACCACTGCCCAACCAGAAAAAATGAGGAGGACACTAGTTCAGTTGAAATGTATGAATTAATAGCGTCCATAGTAAATAAGCAACAGCACAAACTTATAGAGGAACTCAGAGCGGAATTCTTTTCTACTAGCTCAGCTCAAATGTATGAATTAATAGCATCAATAATAAATAAGCAACAGCAGAAAGTTATAGAGGAACTCAGAGCAGAATTGTTTTCTGAAATAAAAAAAGAATTTGTGGAACTCATAGCATCTGAAGTAAAGAATCAACTACAGAAACGTAGAGAGGAAACTCAATCTGAAAAAAACACTGCCTTAAAAGAATTAATAACTTCTTCTAAAGAAGACATTGATTAAAAAAATAGAGGAGATTAGAAAAATGACAGATTCCTTGAATGAGCAATACAGGAATAAAATGGTTTGGATGAAGCAGAGTCAAAGAGATATAAAGGAACTAAGATTTTTTTTTTTTTTTTTTTTTTTTGGAACCAGGGATTGACGTCAGGCCCCTGCATTGGCCAGGCAAGGACTTATCACGATGAGCCATCTCCCCAGCATCAGGAAATTAAAATCTCAGCCACAACCTTGCAAAACAGTTTAAGTGAAAGTGAAGGCAGAATTTCAGATCTTGAAGATGCTGGGGTAGCTAGTGAAAAGATAAGAAAAGATCTCTTAAAAACAACTAAGATGCAGGAGAAAATAATTCATCACTTGCAAGATGATGCAAAGATAATGTGAGACTAATAGGTATAAATGAGAAAGAAGGAGTCAATACAAAGGACATTAAAAAAATATGGGCAGAAGTAATAGCAGAAAACTTCCCAAATATGAGGAAAAAATCTGACATTCAGGTAACTGAAGCATACAGAACGCCAAGGAACCTCAACCAAATGAAAAACACACTGAGACATATAATAGTCAAGATCCCAGAAATTCAGCACAAGAATAATATACTGAAATCTATTAGAGAAAAGCGGCAGATCACATTTAAAGGAAAACCCATCAGAATTATGGCTGATTTCTCATCACAAACCATGAAGGCAAAAAGAGCATGGAGCAGAGTACTTCAAGTCCTCTATGAAAACAAATTCTAGCCCAGACTACTATACCCTGCAAAACTCTCTTTCAAGTTTGATGGAGAAGTGAAATACTTTCATGACAAAGAACAGCTAAAGATTTTCATGATGACAAAACCAACCCTACACAGGCTACTGAAAGATGTTCTAGAGTGGGACCAAAATGATCAGAGATCCACAAATGAGATCAGCAGCAACCAGCTAAATAGGGCAAGCAATTAAACACAGGAGAAAAAGGAGTAAACGACAACAGGTAAATAACATGTCAATCATAAGTCAGTACATCTCAATTCGAACCATCAATGTAAATGGACTAAATTCACCAATTAAGAGAAATAGACTGGAACTGTGGATTAGAAAACAAAATCCACCAATATGCTGTATAAAATAAACACATTTATCTCATAAAGACATGCATAGGCTGAAAGTCAAAGGATGGAAAACAATACTACATGCCCCAGCACCTCAAAAAAAAGCAGGGTTAGCAATCCTATTCTCAGACAATCTCAACTTCAAAGCGACAATGATCAGGCGCAGTAAAGAAGGCCACTATACACTGGTTAGGGTAAAAATTCAAGAGGAAGAGGTAACACTCATAAATATGCATGAACCAAACACGGAAGCACCCAACTACAGAAAGCAAATCTTAATGGGCATGAAAAATCTAACATCTAGTATCACAATCTTAACAGGAGAACTTAACACCCCCTTATCCCAAAAAGATAGGACAAGCAGACAAAAAACTTAGCAAAGAAATAACAGAACTGAACCAGAGCTTAAAACAAATGGACTTGGTGGACATATACAGAATGTTCCACCTAAACACAGCTGAATACACATTTTTCTCAGCTGCACATGGGTCATTCTCTAAAATAGACCACATACTAGTCCTTAGGTCATGCTTAAGTATATTGAAGAAAACAGAAATTATTCCATACATATTATCTGACCAGTGCAATGAAACTGGAAATAAATGACAAAACAAACCATAAAAAAACCCTAAATACATGGTAATTAAATGATACTCTCCTCAGCAACCAATCAATCACAGATGAAATTAAACAAGAAATTCAACAATATCTGCCATTCAATGAAAATTCTAGCACAAATTATCAG
>NW_004524903.1:950667-955339 GCF_000260255.1 Octodon degus
TGGAATGAGAAAAGACCTAGAAGAGCAAAGGCAATCCTGGGCAATAAAGACCAGGCAGGAGGCATTACAATTCCTGACTTGAAATTATACTACAAAGTTACTGTGATAAAATCAGCATGGTACTGGCATCAAAATAGACCTGAGGATCAATGGAATAGATTCAAAGATGTTGAAGCCCCTATGAACACACTCAGCCACCTTATCTTTGACAAAGTGGCCAAACATACTCACTGGAAGAAAGATAGCCTCTTTAAGAAATGGTGCTGGAAAAACTGGCTCTCTACATGCTGAAAACTAAAACTTGACCCATGTCTATCACCATGCACTAAACTAAAGTCAAAATGGATTAAATATCTAAACATTAAAGCAGAGACACTAAATCTCCTGGCAAAAAAGTAGGAGGAACTCTTGAAGACATAGGGGTTGGCAAAGAGTTCATGAACAAAAATCAAATCACACGGGAAACACTTGAAAGAATTAACAACTGGGTCCTTCTCTTATTGAGAAGTTTTTGCACGTCAAAAGAAATTACCAACAAAGTGAAAAGATTTGGAATAAATCATGACAAATAAGTACTCAGACAATGGTCTGCTCTCTAGAATTTATAAAGAAATAAAAGAAAAACACTAGGGAACCAAAATTTAAAGAACGAGTCCAAAAATGGACATTTGAAATGAAATTAAAGAAGCAAATAAATATATGAAAAAATGCTCCACATCACTAGCCATCCATGAAATGTAAATTAAAACAACATTGAGATATCATCTCACCCTAGAAAAAATGGCTATCATAAGGAAATCAACCAATAACAAATGTTGGAGAGGCTGTGGGGAAAATGGAATGGTTCTCCACTGCTGGTGGGATTGTAGAGTGGTGCAACCATTATGGAAATCAGTGTGGAGACTCCTTAGAAAACTTGGATGGGAAATCCTATTTAATCCAGCTATTCTACTCAGAATCATCCCAGAGGATCTGAAAACATCATGTCATAGTGATATATGTGTGCCTATGTTTATAGCAGCACGGTTTGTGATAGCCAAATCTTGGAAACAACCAAGATGCCCATCAACTGAGGAATGGATGAAAAAGATGTGGTATTTTTATACAAGAGAGTATTACACAGCTATAAAGAATGATAAACTCAAAGCCTTTATATTGAAGTGGATGCCACTTGAAGATATACTCATAAGATAAATAAACCAGACATATATGTGTAAATGTCGTATAGTTTCCCTACTATAAGAACTCAAAAGAAGAAATAGAAATAGAAAGGTATAATACAACTAAAGGGAAAGCAAGAACTTCAGGAGGAATCAATGAAGAGAGCAAGAAGTAGAGTTAGGAAACATGACAGTGGCAAACCATACACTTACATGTACAAGATGGTTAAGGCAATGATCCTGAGAATCTTCAGAAGATTTTTAAATCTAGCAGTTAATTGGATTGATTCTCACCCTGACTAGCTATATATACAGACACCTGTGAATTAAGCAACAGCACTGAAGATGACCATTTATAATAGTAGTTTCATGCTTGGAGTGCCTATCATTTTAGTCTTCTGAATATGGCCTTCTTGTCATGACATGCCAGTTGCTGCTGTGCTGTCTGTCAGGTAGATGATTGTTGTAAAAGAAGGGTGTGGTGTTTGAAGGCAGGAGACAGGAAAAGGAATGTTGTGGGACTGTACTGCTACAAGGTTGCATATGGTTAAATTTCTGGACTGACGTGTAAATATAAGAATTATATAATTCTTTATGACTATTTTAATATATATTTTAATTTTTAAATGCTTTTTCATCATATTCTTTAGGGACTTAAAGTTCAACATATCAATACTTGATCAAAAATACTTGTTCCATGTTATGCCTAAGATATTTGATATTTGGACAGATAGTGAGCTTGAGCTTAACAGCCTAAGTTGTGTGGTAATTACAATAAGCTTCTCTTCTGAAGGTTTAACCACCTAAGCTTGCAGACCAAAATTAGAGAAAAAGGAGGGTTACAAGGAAAGCCAACATTTTGGTCCTAGCCTTCCAAGGTCATTTAAGATTCAGGACATATGTGAACTTGTACTGTAATGTCATGTAACTCAGTAGTGTAGCAAATTTTCTGATCAAGGAGATTATGGGGCCAAAGAGGAAAGTGATCGATGATGTAGTGTTGCTAAGGAGAGTCACATGGAAAGAAAACTTCTCTCAGGCTTTCCCAGAGAGCACATTGGCCAAATAATGGCCGTGACTCATGCACATGTCTGACACTGACAAAGAATCTACAATCTGAGGTACAGGATCTCAGGAAAAGTCCTGAGGGGATTTAACTGACCTTCTCAGATCCAAAAGTTACAACTCTTGTTGCATAGTTCTTGCTTTATCTTGGTCTTAACCATCCAGCAGAAAAGTATAAAAATGAAGTATAAGAAGTAAAGCCATGCTGTTATGTTGAGCTGTAGGGGACTCAGGTCAACAATTTCTGACACTGCAAGTCAAGAGGAAGACTCAACACTATTATGGACTTCTGGATTCTTTTAGAATATTTTACTGACTTAATACATCTATAAGACTCATATGACTGAACTAAACAAAAAATGGGATATGCATGAATTTCCATTTTGTATCTCTGTATTCAAAATGGATAGGATAGATACATAGTTATATTCTCTTAATGAATAGAGGGATTTGTTATAATAGTGTTTGTAAATAGGATATCATGTCTGCATCTTGTACAGTAAATATCCACTAGGAAGAGAATATGCAGTGTGTTAATTATTGAAACTGTCCTACCAACTTCATTTGAAACTGTCTCATTGCTATTTGTCTCTCAATAAAACTATGAAAAAATAAAACAACAGAGGATTGAACTCAGGCCCTTGTGCTTCCCAGGGAAATGCTTATTCCACTGAGCAATCTCTCTGGACTCTCAAATTTCTATGACTAAAAGAAAAATAAGGCGAACGTATTAAGAGAAAATAATTATTTTAAGATGGAAAAAGGAGTCTCAGAGAGTAGGTTGCCCATATTAGTAATCTTAGTGATAGAATCAATGTACAGTTTTGTATTTTATTTTCATTATAGAAATTTTATATTGCTAGATTTTTGGCAAAGAAAGCACAGACAGTTTCTGTATATTCTATACACAGCCCTTTATTTTCATATCTTACTTTGGTGTATTTTTTATAATTAATTTTAAAAATAATTAATTTAAAATTGACAATTTCTTATCAATGAAGATTCAGATGTAATGTAGATCCATATATTTCCCTTACATTTCTTTCCCCAAGTATTCTTTCAGGACTCTACCTTACATATATTATTCATATCTTTGGCTTTGATAATTTCTATGATATTACTTGTTTTTAGTGACTTTCAGTTTTTACAGTTATTCAATAAGACACCCTTCAATTTTTATTTATCTGATATTTTCAAATGCTCAGACTTGAATAATAGATTTTTGAGCATAATATCTTTAGAGGAATATTATGATAGTCATTAAATCATGGAGGCATAAATACTTTCATAGTACTAAATTCATTTTGTAAGACTTCTTCCTCTGAGGAAGCTTTGGTCAGGATTCGTATTTATGAATAATTTTCTCTTTTGTTCTTCTTTTCCATACTTTACTCTTTGATGGGAAATAAATACATATTGTCATATTTTAGAAGTAGAAAGCTGTGCTCCATCTTTTAACTATGGTGTATCTGTGCATTTTTTCCCAAATTTTCTACATGGGTGATTTTTTCCTCAGTTATTCAATAATTCATTTATAATACTACAGACTTGGACTTTATGTTTTGGATTATAACACAGTTACCTAATTTTCTTGATCAAATTGCTCATACTGAACATTGGGAGTCTTATATTTGTAACTTGCATTTCTTTATCATATCTCTGTCAGTGTAAGTGCTTCTTTTTATTTTTTAAGAGTTTCTTAATTTCTACCATAGGAAAGGGGCCTGGGAGATACTCAGTACAATAAGTGCTTGCCTGGCAAGAGCAGGATCCTGAGTTTAATCCCTACTACAGGAAAAAGAACTAAAACAAATAAAAAATCCACCACATCAGGCATAGCAAAGTACTCCGCACTCATTTGATACTTACTCTTGGATTAAAAGAACTATTGGCCTTATGCATTACCCAATTTGTTTGATTAGACAGTTTTATGTGAAAGTAAAATAAATAAAATAAGAAAATAGTATTAGAGTGTTAAAAGCAGAATTTTTTACGAAGTATAGCCAAAGTTTCTAGCTACCATTGCTTTAGTAGTCTCAGGGGAGAGAAAAATAAGAAACACACATGTTTACTCCATGTGCCAATCCATATCGGCAGGAAAGCCAAGTGTGAGCCTATGAGGTGCCTCCAAATCTTTCACCGCATGGAGCCATACAGCTTCTTCACTTAGTTATATTCATCTAACAGTGAAAACTAGATTCTATCACATTCCACTCATTTATTTAATAGTTAAATCTCAGAGGTACAGATTTTACTTCACATGCACATTACTTTTTCCTTCAGTTTTATGAAGCTAATCCATTTTTAAAGAGAATACAGAACAATGGTAATAAGAAAATTAGAAATGATACAGAATTTCAACAAACTATGTTATTTTGATAGTATTTGTTGTATTGCATAAGATTGTCTTCAAATTACTTGTTTAAGTGCTTGCATATATATATATA
>NW_004524903.1:955439-956138 GCF_000260255.1 Octodon degus
AAAAAAAAAACAGCATTTACTTCTCCTTTCTACAGGCCAGCAGAAATTTACAGTAAAATTATCCAAGTCATCCTGCACACTTACTTAGATATATTTCTGCCCCCTGCCTTCCAATTTCTGTCCTTCTCGTTTCAATAATTCCTTCATTTTGAACAGATTCATTCCCTTTTTACTGCATCTATTTTATTTAATCTTTCAGGTTCTTAAAATAGTGAGACAATATTTGCACATGTGGGTCTGCTTTCTCTCACTTAAAGGATGGTCCCTATTTGCACCTATTTACCAGTGAAAGCCTCAGTCCTATCCTCTGTATAACCCAGTAGTAGTCCATTGTGTAAAAACACATCTTCTTTATCTATCCCCCAGGTGATGGACATTTGGGTTATTTCCAATATTTAGCGATGATTAATTTCACTCCTATAAGTGGTGGGTGCATATGAATAATTATGGTATGATGCTTTCAGTTCATTTGGAAAAAATAACCAGGAAGGAAATAACTGGGTTGAATGAGACCTCCAATCCTACTTTTTTGAGAAGTCTTCACACTGATTTCCACAGAGTTTGTACCCATCTGCAATCCCACCAACAGTGGAGAAGGGTTCCTTTTTCCCCACAGCCCCTCCAGCATTTGTTATTGGTTGACTTTGTGATGATAGCTATTCTTTCTGAGGTGAAATGGAAACTCAGTGTAGTTTTAAT
>NW_004524903.1:956378-958097 GCF_000260255.1 Octodon degus
TCCTAGTTTGTGGGTTCTCTTTTACTCTGTTGGTGATTTACTTTGACATGAAGGAACCTCTCAAAAAGTTGAGATCCCAATTGTTGATACTTTGAAGTATTTCCCATGCAGTTTGGTTTTAATTTATGAAAATTAAGTACCTCCCCATATGCCTTTAAGATTTCTACTTATTTTTCCTTCAGAAGATTTAGTCTTTTGGTTTTAATATTCAACTTTCTGATCCAATTTGAATGTAGTTTAGTACATGGTGGTTGACGTGTGTCTCATTTTATCCTTTGGCATATGGAAAAGGAGTTTTTTCAGCATCATTTATTAAAGAGGCGATTTTTCTTCCAGTGAACATATTTGATACCGTTATCAAAGATAACTGGTTTTTATCTTCTAATCTGTTCTACTGATTTTCAGGTCTGTTTTTATGCCAGTACCATGCTGATTTTGTCATAGTAGCTTTGTAGTACAATTTAACAGAACTGATTATAATGCTGCCTGACTTTCCTGTGTTGCCCAGGACTACTTTTGCTATTCTGGGTTCCTTCAGTTCCAGATAAATTTTAGAGATATTTCTTAGATATTTGAGTGGTACTGGTGATATTTTCATCAAGATTGAATTGAATCTGTATAACAATTTTGGGACTATGGCAATTTTTCATAATGTTGGTTCTTCCTATTCAGGAGCAGGGAATTTCTTTCCATTTTCTGAAATCCTCTTCAATCTCTTTTCTCAGAATACTGTAATTTTCACTGTATAAATCTTTTACTTCCTTTGTTAGATTGATTATTAAGTATTTTTATGTTATGTTGAAATTCATTCTTTCCCTAGTTTCTCTCTTACTGATTTTGTTGTTTGTATACAATAATGATTTTGATTTTTGAGTGTTGACTTTAAATCATGCTATACTCCTGAATTTGGTTATTAAATTTAACAGTCTCCTAGTGGAGTTTTTAGTGTTTTCTACATACAGTATCATGTTATCTGTAAATAATAATTTCCCTTTTTCTTTTCTATTCATTGTTTGTTTTATTTCTCTCTCTGGTCTAATTGCTCTAGCTAATGTTTCCAGAAGTATTAAATAGAAATGGTGACAGTGGACATCATTGTCTTTTTCCTATTTTTAAACTGAAGGCTTTTAGTTTGTCCATTTAGTATGATGTTGGCTATTGGTTTTTCATAGATAGACTTTATCACATTGAGATATAGACCACTTATTGGATTTTTATAGGATTTTATTTATTAATGGGTATTGTCCTTTTTGAAGAGCTTTTTATGTATCTACTGAAATGCTCTTGTGATTTTTTTCTTTGGCTCTATTGATGTGGTATATTACATTTGTGAATTTGCCTATATTTAATCATCCCTGCATTCCCACATGAATCCCACTTTGTCATGATGTATAACCTTCTTGATGATTTTCCGCAATATATTTGCTCATATTTTATTGATGATTTTGGCATCTATGTTCATTAGAGAGATTGGCCTTTAGTTCTATTTTTTTGGTTCGATCTTTGTCCGGTTTGGGTATCTGAATTATTCTTGCCTTCAAGAACGAGTTTGGATAAATTGCTTCCCTTTCTATTTCATTGAAGAGTTTGAGAAAAGTTGGCATTAAATGTTCTTCAAATTTCTTATAGGATTCAGCTGTAAATTTATCAGGACCTGGACTTCTTTCTTTTTCTTTTCTTCTCTCTCTCATCTCTCTCTCTCTCTCTCTCTCTCTCTCT
>NW_004524903.1:964767-975544 GCF_000260255.1 Octodon degus
GTGGGAGAGGGTCCGGCCCACTCTGCGCCTGGGCTGGGACTGGTCCCGCCGGTGCAGGATAGCAGGAAACTCTCCGCACACTCACCGGACCTGGGCTAGGACCGATCTAATCAGTTTTAAGGCATTAAAAATAAATTGACTTTTATAGTGAGACCATGCACACAAATACTTACAAAATTAAAAAGTTAAATAAAAATAAGTAGACTTTTAAAGGATACACAAGCTTAAAGTTATTCGTATTTATATAAGTCCATGTGATGTTTCAATATAAGTGTATTTTGTGTAATTTTTAAGTCAGGTTAAATATATGCATCATTTCTTCTCCTTTGTCTGTTCACTGAGGATAGTTATTTATTCTGCCATTCTTTCAATCAAGTTACTTCCTATACTTTAATGCATTTAGGTTACTTTCATTTTTATATGCCTTTGCATACTAAATGATATTTTTATCAATATTAATGCTTTAGTTTTATTGAACATATTATAGAGTTTGTTGGCACCTTATATTCACCATTTCACTGTATCATCACCCTAAAATACTTCTGTTTTACAATTCAATATGTTCACCTCTACCAAACACTTGACAAACACTGACCTTTTTACAGTAGCTAGGCTTTGGTATTTTTAGAAAGCTATATAATTGTAGTTATATAGTACTTAGATCTTTCAGGCTTTTTCCACATGATATAAAATCATGAATGATACTCCATTGTATTCATGCATCAAATTTGTTTAATTTTCTAGCTTTCACAATACATCCTAGTTGGCCCAGGTGTGGACCAAATAACTATGACATTCATATACAAGATTTCATGAGAACATTTTAAAATATATGGAAGTGTACAATTACTAGACTATATGAAAAGACAACAACATCTAGTTTAGAAAACAGAACAACAAAAACTACAAAACTGGCATACAAAGTAGCTATTGGATTTTGTATCCCACTGCAAAATGTGTAAGCATTGTACATGCTTGAATCTTGAGCAGAATTTGGTGATTGCCATTCTTTCTGGTTTAAGATGAAACCTTAGCATTGTTTCAATTTCAGTTTATCTAATGGAAAGAAATTTGGAAGCTTTTATTATGTATTTGTTGGCCACCGATAGTTCCTCCTCTGAGAAGTGTCTATTCATTTCACTTTCCCATTTCTCATTGGTCTTTTCTTTTAAATGATCTAATATTTTTAGTTATTTATACATTGTAAATGTCTGTCCTCTATCTGAGGAACAGCTGGTAAGAAATATTCAAATTCTGCAGGTTTACTATTCATGATACTGATCAATTCCAGCTGTGAAGATCTGCCACAATCTCACTTAGTGATTCTTCCTCTTTTCTTGAACTAAAGATATAATATTATACCAATATGTCCATAAAAATCTTTATAACCACAAAACTCTTAACTGAATATTAGAACTATTCTGTATGCACATCAACAGATTATTAGATAAGGAAAATGTGGTAATGAAATAATGTGTAGCTATAAAGGACAAATTTAAAACATTTGCAGCAAAATGGGTGCATCTAGAAAATGTTATATTGAGTGAAATAAATCAGACACAAGAGCTTAAATGCCTTATAATGTTTCTCACTTGTGTAAGGTAAAGAACAAATAAGGAGTGCAACAAAAGAGACAATGAAGAAAAGTCAGAAAATATGGTAAGAGCAAAACCATACATTTACATAAACAAGATGGCAAAGGCAATCCTTAAAATTTCCATCAGGTTTTTGAAAATAGCAGTTAATGGGCAGAACTCTCACCCTGACTAACTCCATATACTTATATCTGTGAACTAAGCAAATACATTGTGGACAACAATGTATAATACTAAAACCAAGCTTAAAATACCTGACATTTTGGACTTCTAAATGCATAATGCTTCTGATATCATATTAATTATTGCTTTACTCTCTCCAAAGTAAATGTCTGTAAAAAAAGTCATAAAAGTAAATGAGGGACAAGAAAAACAAAATGTAGTGGGATGCACTGCTGCAATGTGTATATGGTTTGATTTCTAAATTTTGGTGCAAAAAGTGTGTAATTGTTTTTAAACATTCTATAGGGATATAAATTTTAGAATGTCCATGCTTGTTGGGAAATAACAGTTTCATTTTATGTCTAAGGTGTGTGATATTCAGACAGATAGTGATGTTAAGTTTAACTGCCTCTGTTATAGGATAATAATATCATTAAGTTTCTTTTCTGGATGTTTAAAAAATTAAGGTTGCAAGCCAAAAGTTAGACAGATAGATGGGCTAAAAAATAGCCAATATTTTGGCCCTTGTCCTGGAAGGTCATTGAGGACTCAAGACAGAAGAGAACCTGTGCTGTGACATCCTATAACTCAGTTGTGTCCCAAATTTTCTGATCAAGGAAATTATGGAGCCACAGAGGAAAGTGATCAATAATGTATAGTGTACCTAAGAAGAGTCACTTAGAGAGAAAAAAATTCTCCCAGGCTTTCACACAGAGCAAATTGGTCAAGCAATGGCTGTGACTCATCCAGAGGCCTAACACTGACAGAAGATCCACAACCACAAGGTACTATACATGGTTACAGGGTAAGTCCTGAGAGGATTTGACTGACCTTATAAGATAGCAAAAGTTACTTTTTTAGTTATACAGGTATTGCTTTAACTTAGTCTTAAAGATCCAGCAAAAAAAGTGTAACCACAGCTATAAAAGGCTCAAGTCAACAACTTGGAACAATTGCCAGTTCTGTTGGTAACTCAGTACTATTATGGACTATTGGAATATATTGGGTTATTTTGCTGTATTCAAGTACTTACAATCTTTGGACAGGCATCAAGTATGAAAAGGTCCTTTAATGACTTCTACAAATGCAGCTTCTCTAACAGCAATGGAACACCATCTCTGACAAAACAAAACAAAAATGGGAGATATAAATAAAGGACCATTTTGTTGTGAAAAAATATATATGTATACACAAGTAGTTAGGATAGATATATAGCTACTTTCTCTTAGTTCAATGAGAAGAAAAGTTTGTACCAATATTGTTTAGACAAGATATCATGTCTGCATCTTGTCCTTTGAATAACTACTATGAAGACAACAATATGCAATGCATTAATTATTGTAACTGTCCTACTAACCCTTTGAAACTGTTTCATTACTATTTTATCTTTTTTTCACTAAAATGAAAAAAAAAATAGTGACAATAAGTGGGACTGTTTCAAATGGGTAGGGATTCAAACCAGGATGACTGAGACGACAAGGGCAGAAGTATGCTTAAATAAGTAGAATAAATACATGTCATGAATTGGAGGCTAGTAACCTCAATTAATGTAGACATTACATATGATCAATGTGAACTCAGACTAATAACATCAACAATAACAAAATGGGAAGAGAACTTGGAGGGATGAGGAGGGGAGGGAAAGGGAAAGAGGATTTAAAAAAAAAAGAATTAAGAGATGTTATGTACAAATCTTCAATCCCCAAGATGACTGTAAACTGCATATATTACAGGTATGCACTAATGGAAGTGAAAGAAAACAGAAGACAAGAACAGTTAATATTGTTTGATCTTTGAATTTTGGCCACATTACTACTTATGTTGTACCCTCCATCGTTGTTTTAATTTGGAATCAATCAATGAAAAATTATATTTTCACATAATTAAAAGCAAAATTTCCTTAGTAAGGTAACAGTTTGATATTCTGCCTAATTTCTATAAGCCAGGTTATTTTCTCTCATAATATTTTAATTTTTGGCATACTTTAGGTAGAAGACTAAATATGTCAAATATCTGTTTTGCAAATGTTTTCTAGTCTGTTATTTTATACTTTATTATCTTAATATAGTTATCTTTCATATGACACAGTTTTGAAACTTAAAATAGATTTAAATGTTTTCTTTCATGTATTACATTATTGTTACTAGTTTAAATGTAACCACAAATTAGTAATCATATTTATTTTTTCCTTTACTCCCATTTTAGACACAGTTTTTGCTTCAGTCTAAATTCATTTTGATCTAATTTGGGGGTAGAGCATAAAGCCTATATTTAGATTACTATTTTATTTTAAAGAAGAAATAAAGCAAACAAAAAGAATGAAGACAAAGAAAGTGAGATAAAAATATAAAGATGGTACAGAATTTCAAAACAAGGTTTTTAACATTTGTTACATGGCATATTGTTACCAGTAAATTTGTTGCTCAGATATAAGCACACAAGATTAATAAAACAATTAAAACATTAACCCTTCAATAATCTTGTATTTTTTTCTTGTCCTGCTTTGAAAAAGTATTTTAAAGAGTGTATAAAAATAATAGATAAGACACTAGCAATGGTACACATTAAAAAAACAAGATGAAAGATATTAAACAGTAGTTTTTATATTTCACTTTGCCATCTTCAATGTAGTTGCTCAGATTACAGATATTAGCATGTAACAGAGGTCAAAGTAAAACTTTTAAGCATTAACTGCTACCTTCAAGAGACTGATAGAAATTAGTTAATAGTATAATCATCCTAACTATCTTGTGTATGTACATATATGATTTATTTTCCCCTTCCTTTTTTTCCTATCTTTTCTCCTTTCTCTCATCCCAATTGTTTATTCCTTATGTTCAGTTTCTTTCCCTTTTACTCTATTTATTGTACCTTTCAGGTTGTATGTATTTTTTCAGGGTCTTACACTAGGCAGAAAATACAATGTTACACGTGTAGATCTAATTTATTTCACTTATGAATTTAGTCTCTAGATGCATCCATTTATGTATAAAAGCCTGAAGAATTTAGGATAAGAAGTCCCACTTAACCCAGCTATTTCTCTCCTGGGTATTTTTTCAGAAGAGCTGAAAACATCATATTATAGCAATATATCTGTACCCAGTTTTATAGCAGCACAATTTGTCATAGCTAAGTCTTAGAAACAATTCACATGCCCATCATCAGAGGAATGCAAAAAAAAAGTGGTATTTTATACAGTGTACTATTACTCAGCTATAAAGATGCCATGTAGGTCTGTAACTTTTCCACTGTAATTTCTTGAACACTCTTGCTCTATGAATTGCCTTTGCTCTTTTGTCAAAAATCAGCATTTCATTATTTCTATTTTATTCACTGTATAAATGTATCTCTAATACCAGTATAAGATTATCATGATTAATATAATCCTAAATTAAATATTTAAATAAGTAGTATGTATTGTCCCGCATCAAACTTCTTCAGAAATACATTGAATATTCCAGTGTGATGTTGAATATTTTTGAGGAAAGAAAATCCTTGTTATTTTCTAGAACTTAAGGTAAATTTTGATCTCATCCAGAGACAGAGACAGAGTGTTTGAGTATTGCTAACTAGAAACAAATCATCATTAATTTCTTGGTGGATGCTTTTGAGCCAGGTTCTCATTCCATAATGAACAAGAAACAAAGCCCAGTGAACAGCCCCACACTGCAAAGTGACAGGTACCTGATACAGGCGACAGGATCAAGGCCTGTGACCTGCTCAGATGTATTCAACAATGTACCCACCTACATGTACTCCAGCCATGCAAACTCACAATTAGGCTGAACCATCACAGTGGCTCATTGTACTACACACAGGGACTTTTCTATGCAATAGAAAAGAGAATACTTAGTGATGAAAATGGAATTATTTCCAAAATACACTTTATTCTGAATATTTATTCTCCAACTCTCACCTTTTAAATGAGAATATATGGCATGCAAGATATGTTCTTATAAGGAATAAACATGTGTAATTTTAAAACTTCCATATACTATCTAATATAGTCTAATTAAGAGTGGCTATCATCTCATTTCC
Organism: Octodon degus; assembly: GCF_000260255.1. NCBI lineage: Eukaryota > Metazoa > Chordata > Mammalia > Rodentia > Octodontidae > Octodon > Octodon degus. The sequence continues at coordinate 970,563 of NW_004524903.1, forward strand.
AAGACTTTCATAGGATAGAGATGGAATTGGGGGCCTAAAAACTACTAAAATATAGAACAAATATATGTAAATCTTAATACTGCACTAGAATGAGATAGAGTCTGATCTCAAATGAAATTGCCTTTAACTCTATTCCACTAAGACAGAAGTATTAGAACGCATATAGCACTGCCCTTAAACCTATCAGAGACCAACTACCCAAAATCGCATCCCAAAATCCATGTATAGCAAAATGCGAGCACTAGGGCCAGCGGTATAACTCAGCAGACTAAGCGCTTGCTTAGGTAAGCTCAGGGGCCAGGGTTCAATACCTGACTCCGCCTGCCGCACAGGCCCCACCTCCAGGTGCCCTGAGCCTGCGATGGAGTCCGGGCGCGGTGGCGCGCGCCCCCGATAATCCCAACACTTGGGAGGCAGAAATCAGGAGGCTCGCTACTAATGTGGGCTATGTAGTGCGACCCTGTGACCAAAAAAAAAAAAAAAAAAAAAATGCGAGCACTGAAGTTAAACCTGAACCTGAGAGAGACATATCTATATGTTATTTTGCAATATTTCCAAATATTTGACAAATTAGAAAATTTGATGGAAGATATACTTTAAAACATTATTTCTTGAATTTCTTTAAGGTAATTTTCAAAAGCAACCATAGAAAAATATGGTTGTCTTAAAATAAACAACAAATGTACCTGGATTGTATTTAAATGCATTTTAATTGAAAGAAATATAGTTATGTCAATTTACACAATAAAATAAATTTGTAAGTTAGAGCAATGCTATATGTTATAGTAAATCCTAATTAGTTTTCCAAACTAATAGTTCTCCTGAGGAGTGGAGAATAATTGCCATTCAGAAATACCTTGTAAAAGTTGGTTCCATAATCATTTGTTATGTGCAAACAGCTCCTAGTGCTCTCTTAAAATTTCCTTGCTCTGGGGAAATACTAAATGGAAAATAGACTAAAAAATATTTTCCAGATAAATGGCTATATACTAAATTGTTATGATGGAAAACTTGTGTGATGAATTTGATTTAGTAGTGTGTAGGGAACTACAGAACAGATTTGTGTATGTTAGCTGAGAATTTTTTGATATAAAAAATATTTCTGTGTTTACAAAGAGACTAAGAGGTTGAGAAGAAAGTATGTTTCAAAAATATACACGTAACAATTTAATTTTTAGAGCATTCATAGTTAATGGGCATTCAGTTGTTGGTTGCTCATCTACCGTGTATGAGGCTGGGGTTCCCTCGCTAATATCACAAATAAATAATACTGATAATGTTAGATTTGAAAAGCAAAATTTATTACCGTTAAATATTTTAATTATAAGATAAAAGTATATAACACAAAAATGAAATGAAATGTTGTCTTCTGAGTGAATCCTATTGAGTCATTTGGCTGTGCAAATGTTTAACCATACACATTTGTTGATGGGCTTATTGAAAATATTTTACTATTTGAAACTAACTTTCGCAAGTGTGTACTTCCTCCTAAGTGTGCTACATAGTTCAGTCTTAGCACACATCCAGTCCTTGGCTTCTCAGCTGCCCCTCCCACAAAGGGTTTCAATCAGTTACAGACATCACGACCATTGTCTAATGTGACCATCTGTCCACTTAGAAATTGAAACTGACGAAAATTTCTTTCACACAGGCTGCCACACAGCTGCCAGATGGCAAAAATTTGTGATCACTGTAACCCATCTTAAATTTAAACAATAGGACTAATAATAAAAAATGATATATTGACATTTGTGTATTTTATTTAAGATTGAAACACAGCAATTATAACCTTCTGATCAGTCAGTGGTGGAATTCTATTCTGGTTAAATAGTTGGCCATGTGCTACCAAATCATGATTTTCTTTTGCATTCCCCAAACCTGTGGGGAACTGTATTTCTGCAGCCATTAAATTGAGATGAGTTGCAAATACTTGATTTCTGATATATAGGTAGGTAGGAAGGCAGACAGAATTCTGTGGGAGCTCACAGTTAGACAAAGGGGAAAGCAATAGAATTCTGTGGGTGAACTGTGTTCATGTAGCCATTAAACTGCAATGGGATGCAAAATCTTGATTTCTGTTTTACAGGTAGATAAGCGGGTAGACAGAAACAGAGAGATGGACAGAGGTTCATACTAGTCTTAAACTGCAGAATTCTAAAACTACGTGAAAGCATTTTAGAAATAATAGACTTTTATATTTTATAAGCATGTATAAACATTTTTAAAATGATACATAATAAACTCCAAGAAAACTGGGAGAGCAAGTACTTTTTCTCATATTGTGCAATAGAGAAAATGAAAATTTGGAGAAGTTAATGCACTTGGCCTAAAACATTAGCTCATCAAATTAAATGCCACTGCAGGGACAGTAACTCGGTTTTCACTCCAGTCTTAAAGTATTTTCTGAGAAACCACCTTGTTTCTTAGTAGAAGACCAGCAGTGTTGGCAATAAACTCGCCTGCTGTGCTCCATGTGAGGGTATGTTCTTTCTAACCCAGTGAGCACGAACATGAGCAGGGGTTGTGATGACAGATGCTAATTGAGAGTGAAATCCATTGTAATTTAATTGGGTGTTTTAAACCTTCCCACTTATGGCAGCTCTATTACCAGTGTCTACATTTCAATGACCATAAACAAGTTAAAGATATTACTTCATATCCTCTATACCTGTGCTGAGGTTTTTTTGTTATGTAAATGCCAAACATATAATAATCTTGATCTCTTGTATACTTCTCCTAATCACTGTAAATTGTTAAACAAGAAAAAAATCATTTTAGAAAGCCCATGTTAAAAAAAAAAAAAAACAAGTGAAACACACTTGACATCTGCTGGTTAGTGGGTTTCTTTCCATTCTGTCCTGAGCACCAAGTAGAATTGCAACCACACTGCAAACAGTTTCCAACTCTGAATAGGACCTTGCTCTACGTGATGGAAAATGTCCTGTATTCTAATATATTCGTATATATGTACATGAATATATACTACAGTTCAGGTTCACTTCACTCCTTTATAAAAGAAAGAACTCTAAGCCTCTACTTATTACTTGGGTAACCTTGAAAGAAAGTGCTATTTTCATATTATTCAAAGTGATATCATTGTCCATTTGAAGGTAAGAAAATGTGTACAAATAGAGTAATATAGTTTTTCTTGGTCTCTTGGAATGACAACCTTCATCCTTCTAATCTCACTTGCTAGTGACGAGGCTGTAACAACTCTGGCAGTTGTTATCAAATTCTGAAATTGGATGTTTCTCCAAATGGGTCACCTGGATCACAGCTCTCTGGTTTTGCTAATCAATTGTACATAACTTCCAGTCATTACAGATTAATGTCTTACTTTTGTCTTCATGCCCAACTCCTGCTCAGAGTTCTCAGTTATAGTATTAGCTTAGTTTACTTCAAAAATATTACTATTGAGTTGTTACAGAGGGGAAAAACTGTAATTTTCCTAACTCAGAAAACATTGTTTCTCTTTATGGAAGGTGTGTGGACAGACACTTTGATAAATAACCTGGTAAGACTGAGGCATACATAAGTAAACAACAGTACAAACAAGATGCATTTACCAAAGAGTTTCGAGAACAAATAAAGCCTGAAATTATTCATTAAAATAAGTAAAAATTCAGAATCAAAAACATATTTCCAGAGATGCTAAACAGGAAAAATGCATAACTAAAGGCACAGAGGTGTAACACTTATGTTCATATCGAGGAAAAGTAAAAGTTACACGATAGGGATAGATGAATGTAAGAGATAGTGGAAGCTTTAAGAAAACACACCGTTTAAAGGATGTCTTGTTTGTATATTAAACCATGAAAGTTTCTATAATGAATGAGAAACTGAAATATCATTAGCAGAACAAGTATAGAGCATCCTGACTTTAGATTTTCTGTCTATAAGTGCAAATATCTTATTCAAGGAAAGAAAACCTGAAGTTATAAATATGTTTACATTTCAAGCTAGTACAATCAATATGAAATTAGCATGGGGTTTCTTCTAATAAACACTAAACATATCACTTGATCCACCTGTAACTGTATGTTTCCCGAAGAACTACAGCCAGCACGTTGGTGATAGCTGCATCCATATCCACTTTGAAAGAGGTGAAGTTGCTAATAGCTAGTCCACACAGTGTTGGAGACTGGATCCCAGAAGGAACAGCCATATAAAGAAGCAGGTGCACATGGTGCACAGCTCCCCTGACCTGTGGTTTGAGCAAAGGGCTCAGCTGCACTTCCAGAGCTCTTTCCTGTGTGGAGGACCACCTGAGCAGCTCTCCTTGAAAGAAGTGTGATCATCTCTGTTTCGACTGAGCCTGACATTATTTCCCTGTATTAGTATTTACAAAGCAGGCTAGAACTTTTCTTTATTCTTTCAATTGACCTTAAGCAATGCATATTATGCGTATCGGTCTAGCTGAGGTGCTGGTGGTAGTCTTTGAACATGGCATGCATGTTTCCATGATGACCCACACCTGCTGCTCTTTCAGATGAGCTGGATTGAGACAGGACGAAGAGCCGGTGCTGCATGCTGCCAGCTGGGATTGAGCTTTGAGATAGAGGCTATGACTTCCTGGGGCTTGAAAGATTACACACAGCCAAAGCACCAGACTCTCGAAACATTAAACACTATCTCAATAGCATAATGAAAATTACTTTCTCTGCATCTCCTTCTCTCTGCATATGACAGAGGTAAATGCAAACCTCCTACCTAGTCCAGCTCACAGTACCCACCTACTTTCCACAGTCCTCAGTCGTTCTTATTCAAGCCACTCCTTCTCTATTGAATAAAACCTGGATGTGGCCCTGGGTAAACCTCTTTGTTCTAGAAAGCCACCTTTATGGCTGGACATAAGTCCCCTTGGCTCCCCAACAATTATAAATATATCTTAGTATCTTTATTTTTGCCGTGAGTTGCATTGGGAGTGGTAGATTGGAATTAACTTGGTGGGATTCCAATAACATACATATTTTTGGGAATAT